>NC_064816.1:101142725-101355849 GCF_023721935.1 Panthera uncia | reverse complement strand
TAATGTATAAAAATATAATATAATATATATTAATATATTTATTAATAATATATTATATTTTTATATGGTAAATATAATGTATGATTACAATTATATAGGAATATATATTATATATTATATATTCCTTATATATTATATATTATATATCATGTATATTATACTATATATATATATTCCTTAAAGATAAAGGTATAAACATCTTATTTTCCTTTGGATATATAGTAAAATATTTATGAATAAAATGACACAATGTCTGGAATTTACTTTGAAATACTCCAGGAAGGAAGCTGGGGAGTGAGAGATAAAATGAAATTGGTAAAGTGATACTAGTTGTTGATGTCGAGTCACTGCATATAGGGGTTCACTATTAGGTGAACTTTTGTGTAAGATTACAATTCTCCATTTTAAAATGTTTTTCTTAAAAAATAATAATCTTGGGCTTTGTGTGGTTTTAGAAATGATTTTGCTATAAATGCCTTCTGAAATACTTATGAGATGAATGAAGCTCCTAGAGCTGTGTGGCTGGATGCATTTGGAAGAGTTTATGATGCCATCCAAAAGGCCAGCCACATTCAGGAAGAGGTATGGCCTGACACTTGTCTCTCATTTCCAAAACAACTGGCAAGTGTGGGCTGCTTTTCCTTATGTGTGGTAATAACCATTGGCGAGTTTTCTTCCTCTCTGAGTTTGTGTCTACAGATCTTGCTTTCCATCTCACTGAGCAATTCCCAAATTAAACTGGGAAGTAATGAATATTTATTATAATCAAGTAACCTTGTAAAGTGAGAGAAAGGTTTCTTGGGCTTGGTTTGGATTTTTTTTTTTTTTTTTTGCAGTTTCCAAACACACTACAGAAAACAATTACCCAAAAGGAGATTAGTGAATGAAATTGTTAATGTTAATCACACAGTTTAAACCAAGTCATTGTATTTATTTATTTTTTAAGATGTTTTTGTTTTTTTTTTTTTTTTTTTGAGAGAGAGACAGAAAGAGCGAGTGGGGAAGGGGCAGGGAGAGAGGGAGACACTGATACTGTCAGTGCAGAGCCTGGTGCGGGGCTCAAACCCACGAACCATAGATCATGACCTGAGCCGAAACCAAGAATCAGACACCTAACTGACTGAGCCGCCCAGGGCCACCCCCCACGTCATTTGCTTTAAGGAGAATTTTCTATATTAAAATACAAGTTGAAAATCAGTAACACGTATTTTGAAGTTTATGACAATTCAAACGTTTTAAATTATGAGTACTAAAATCTGAAGGAAAATGTCGAAAGGCGGACAACAGCTCTGGAGGTCTGTGCCACACAGGCTTCCCAATATGACCAGGTACCTAGCTGGCTTCTTCCACTTGTCATATCAGGTAAACCAAGATCATTCTTTAGAAAAGGATCACATCTTTCAGTAGGTCATCAGGAAGTTAAGTTTTTTGTGTCATTTGGATGACCAAGTTGCATAGCCTTCACTTTTCCCTCTTGGGATTATGAGACTATAAAAGTGAATGTTTTCTGCAGAAAGTGCTCTGTCCATCTGTTAAGAAAAATTTTAAAGTTTTTTGATGAAATGGTAATTTTAAAGTTTAAAGTTCTAGCTCCATAAAAGGAAACTACTCTGACATTTGAGTATTTTTACTTTGTATTGCAACCAGTGAAAAGACTGAATGCTCCTCTACAGTCATTAAAAAAATGACAGCTATCTTTGCTTTAAGTTTTATGTCCCATCCTAGAAAACACAGAAAAGAGATTCTTCAACTTAAAGAGAAGAATAAAAAGCCATTTTTGTGCATGTGTGTCAAATTTTATAGACAAACAAATATGTCAAATACTTTATAGTAGTTTAGGAGGTAGTTTAGTAAAGTTGATATTCCAGATAAAATTAGAGATGAAAAGACACTTGAAGGCCATTTCCTGCCCTGGTTATAACTCTTAGAGGCACTGAGTATAGTGGTTTGGAATATGGACTTTGCATTAAAAAAGAAAAAAAACCACTTGGGTTTGATTTCCAGAGGCTCCATTTACAAACAGCGTGGCCAAACTCAGTGACCTCCTCAACATATCCATCTGTAAAATGGTGATAATGAATATATGCTGAACACATGTGTATGAAGTCCATATGCACACTGTTGTAAAGGTTAAATGAGATTGTGCTTGCAAGGTACGTGACAAGTAACTAGAACATATATAGAATGTGCCTGGTAAACATTAATTCTTATTGGCTCTGGGATAGCATTTACATTTAATGTAAAATACACAGCAATGGATATGTACGACTGGCAAAATAATTGCTTTGAAAAGAAGTTTAAAAAAACACATTTATTGTACAGAAATGAGGCAAAACTGCAGCATATATCTGCACAGTTGAATGATTCTGCATTGCCCTGAAATTCCCTGAAAGAGTCCGTTTGCTCAATGGAAAATACTTAGACTTTCAAATTGCATCTGGTTTGAATTAGCCTTGGAAATCACTGCTCCTTTTTTCTAAAATAAGTGCTTGATAATCTCCACATAACCCTGACAATGACATCATTTAATGCTTTGTTTTGTTTGGATAGTCACTCGATTGCTCAAAACCTTCACAAAGAGAAATATAAGCAGCAGGTTATGCTTGAGCCTTTATCGATTGTTAATGCAATTGTCTGACTTTAAGAATGTGAACAGGCTCATCCCTTGCTCACCACTGTCGTGCAAATGTACTCAAATATAGAACATTTTTCCTCAGTGCTTTCAATTCTTAATTATTAATATTCCCACCTACCTCAGAATTAAATCATTATTATTGTGTCTCCAATAAAATGCTTCTCATCAGACAAGTGCCAGTATTTTCCCCCAAAGCTATTCTTTATCTAATAGGAACTTAATGTATTATACTCATTGACTTTCCATTTTATTCCCTAAAAGTATAAATTGAGACTTCCAAGGTAGAACCCAACTACCTATTGTTGGAGAAGAAAAGGAGCCCAGGTCTTTACAAAAATCACAAGAGTTCTCCACATGCTCCTGGATGGCTCACAGGAAAATCTAGGATCCCTGGAATTCTGAGAGCTTGACAACACTAACCAGGCTGGGTGGTTTGCTGTCCTTTTTCAGTCTGGACCTGTTTAGAGAATTTCAATGAAAAGTTTAAGAGATGCAGATTCTGGAGACAAACTGTTGAAATCACTTTTAGTTCTGTCACCTACTATGTGTCTTAGGTAAGTTGTTTGTGGTTTTTCAAAATGGAGTGATACTAATCCCTAGCTGGTAGGGTAGTTCTGAGGATTAGTTGAGTCAATCCATGTAACGTGTTTAGGATAGGACTTAGTACAAAGTAAGTGCCTAGTATATGTTAGCTATATCATCATCAATATCATCATCATCATTGTTATAAACATACAGATAAATACATATATACACACATGTACATACATACATATAAATATGCATATGTGAACCAAAACGCCTTTTGGTTTTACCCTGCAATTTTTGCTTAACATGCACTAAATTTTTTAAGGAAGTAAAAAAGGTTTATCTCATTTAAAAATTGCTGTCTTGGGGCGCCTGGGTGGCTCAGTCCGTAGGCATCCAACTTCGGTTCAGGTCATGATCTCACGGTTCATGGGTTCGAGCCCCACTCCAGGCTCTGCACTCTCTCTGCCTCTCTCTCCCTCTCTCTTTGCTCCTGAAGGGATTGTCTCTCCCTCTCTTTGCCCCTTGCTCACTCACATGCTCTCTCTCTCTCTCTCTCTCTCAAAAATACTTAATTAATTAATTAAATTAAAAAATAAAAATTGCTGTCTTATAGCACATTATATTGATGTACTAAACTTACATTGGTGTACCTTTAGTTTTTCTTTCTAGGCTTTTTGCTTTACAAATAATACTTAAAGCTACAGGTTTTTATATGCAACTTCACATATGAATACCACTATTTCTGAAGAATACATTCATAGAAGTGACATTGATGGATCAAATTATATTTCTATTTTAAAAATTTGATAGATACTTTACAGTATTCTCCAAGTATATCATGCCCATTTTATTTTTCTAAAAGCCATTCATGAAAATGAAATGAAAATGAAAATTCATGAAAATGAAAGACTATTCATTTTCACAGGCCCTACTCAGCACTTAATGCTATTAATTTAAGTATTGCAAATCCAATGGGTATGAAATTGTATTGCATTTGGTTTTAACTTGCATTTCCTGGTTAGCAGTGAAGTTGAGCACATTTTTAAAAATAATTTTTGACTGCCTATAGGTATTCTATAACTTTTATTTTTATCTTATTTATATATCTTATTTTGTGTGGGTTCTTTTTCTCAACTTTCTTTAATCATTGTGTATGTTCATAGTATTAACTCATTTTCTCATGTAGGTGTTACAAATATTTTATCCCAGCATGTTGGTGGTTGTGTCTAGATTTTTTTTTAAGTGGGCCTTTCCAAATTGACAATATTCTCTCATATTGTCTTCTATCCAATTTATAGCTTCATTTTTGCTCTTTAGGTATTTAGTCTGCATATAAAATACTTTGATATAGGGTGGTGTGAGTATAGAGCTTTATATATATTGGAAGCCAATTTCCTCATAGTGAAATACATGTGAAATCCAAGCTAGAAATTGAGAGATGGATAAAACTTTAAATATTACTCCATCCATAGTCTCATCTTGCCATTCAGTTGACTAAGTCCCCCAAAAAGAAAACCAAAAAGCTTGCCTCAGCCTACAGTAATTTGATGTGAATGTTAGACTTGATGGTTGGTCTGTCTGATATTGCTTTAGTTGGCCAGACTGCCTCTTGCCATGACATTTCCTGCCACATGGGTCTGTCTTAAGCAATTTGGCTGGTACTATTTTCATGTTTATCTTCCTCTTCTAGATATTTTTTCCCTTCCCTGAAATCACAGGGTTTACAGAATTATTTCAGATAGATAGGAATGATTTTTGCACCCTTTTTAACAAATATATATTTTCAAAGCGCTGAGAGAGTTTCTTCAACTTTTGGTCTGGCTCCACCCTTCTTCTGAAAATAAAAAGTTTAATATTCCGTGTGTAAGTATCTACCAGACACAGAGATGCTCAGTTTTGCAGGCCAGGCTCAAGCAAGAAAATATGCAATTTGATTCCTAAAATATACATATATTGGCACACTTGACAATAATCTCAAAAGGATAATCTGTGGTACAAGTTTGTTTTCAGAGGAAAGATTTTATCATGGTTTTAATTAGCATTTAATTACTTTATTAGCATTTATTGTTTCTTTTCTACTTGCTAAAGTAACACATAAAAATTGAAGGAAACTTAGATAATACATAAAAATATAAAGAAAAGTTCCATTCTGATATAATCACTTTATTTATATACATTTTTTAAATTTTTTTAAACGTTTATTTATTTTTGAGACAGAGAGAGACAGAGCATGAACGGGGGAGGGTCAGAGAGAGGGAGACACAGAATCGGAAGCAGACTCCAGACTCTGAGCTGTCAGCACAGAGCCCGACGCGGGGCTCGAACTCACGGACCGTGAGATCATGACCTAAGCGGAAGTCAGCCGCTTAACCAACTGACCCACCCAGGCACCCCTTTATTTTTAATCTTTATATGTACACATAAGTGATTTTTAAACAGAATTAGTATATTGAACATGATTTTTCATTTTAAAATTCCCTTTTATTATTTAAAATAGTAGTTGAAAATTATGAGATTGAACATTAAATCTGGGAAGACTAGTGGTAGTTCAATCTATAATCTGCATGGCCCTTAGAAAGAATGTATCCCTTTCATGTGATTTTAATTTTTAAAATTTTTTCTCAATTTTAAACCTTTATATTTTGTTCTTCACTCTTTGAGAAAGCTAAGTAATGTAACAGCCAAATTACCAAGGAAAGTCACAACTCTAGAAAAGAAGCATAGTGTTTTGCCTCCGTAGGAATCTTGAATGAAATGAATAACTATATATCAAATTTAAGTTATTGAGCAAATTTTCTCTGTGAAGAGACAAGTATTTGGAAAAAAAAAAAAAAACAAACAAACAAAAAAAAACAGACCAATACAGCAAATGGATCTAAGAAAACATAAGGAACTGTTACAGAATGTGTACCTCTCATCCTAGGAGATAATTCAGAGCTAACACAGCAATGAACAAAGGTAAATGTATGGTTTTGAAAACACTATTTAGAAAATAAAAAAAAAAATTAAAACTTCAAAGAGTGTACATATATGATATAAGCCTTCAAATAAAGAAGATAGAAAAAGATTAACAGAATAAACAAACACCAACAAAATATGAAACAAGAAGATCATGAAGATAATAAAGATAATGTCATTAAATGACATGGGAGACAAAGATATGATTTGCAAAACTGAAAGCTGTTTTTGTCCCCCCCTAAATACCAGTAAGCTAGACATACATTTTAAAAAGTGATCTGGGAAATGGAAGCAAACAAAACACAGAATGAAGTAAGTGAAATATCTAAAGGTATAAAAAAAAAAATGTTGAAACTTATCAAATTGTGCTGTAAGTAACGATTTAACAGCCAATTAGAAAAACCAAGTTAAATGGACAAACAACATAAAAATGTAATGTGACAAAATTAGTAAAAGATGGAAAAGCAACTTGAATACATTAATAGCCACTAAATATATTGTATTAATAGTTGGGAGCTTTCTGTCTAAGAAAGCACCAGACAAGTAGAAATTTATAGGTAATTCCTACCACATATTCAAGGAACAGTACTAATTTCTAGTTTATACAAGTTGAACCAAAAAATAGAAAAAGAGAAAAAAATGCCAAACTCTTGTCACGAGGCCACATTTTATTTCTGTTGGCCACATTTTCTCAAGAACTTTGCCTTTAAAAATCATTAAGCAAGGCCCTTTTTCCCTAGTTCCAGTTCTATCTCAATTTTCTATTTCCATTTCAATTTAAAAGGTCTTCCAAATTGTATTCTGTGATAATGAGAACAGAATCCCCCCGTTATGCTTTCTTCCTATGAAATAAGAGCAATTTACAAACCAAACCTATAAAGTAGGAATGAGAGAGAACAAAGGCATTGGATTTTATTCCACTACAGAAAATTTAATATGAACAACTTCTTTCCCTTATTAATTTTTAATTTATTTTTATTGACATAGAGTTAATGCAGTGTTACATTAATTTCAGGTAAACAACATAATTGATTTTTTAAAGAGTAAAGAAATAGTATGTTCCTATAATTGCAGAAACTTTGTGTGTTTTTTTGTATAGGTTCTTCCTACTCATTTTGGAAAACCAGGAAAAAACTTTTTGCTTGTGTAAAGAAAAAATGACGTATCCTTAATTTTAATTTGCTTAGCAAGTGTTTAGTATCTAATTAATATGGGTTGAAATAATTAATTTTGAAGTCATCCCTGTGTATAGCATAGTGGTTAATAGTTCAGGCTTTGCAGTTAGGAAGCCTGGGTTTTATTTCCAGTTCCTCCTTTAAAAACTGTGTGGCCTTTAACAGGTTACATAAACTCTCTTCTAGCTTCCACATCTCTAAAATGATAATAATAGGTTAAAGAATTTTTGTGAGACTTACATTAGGTAACTAATATAAGATATTTAAAGTAGTTGGCTCAGAGTAATCCTCTATGCAGCTTAATTTTCTGTGCTGTGATAGATTTTGTTAGAATAGGTCAATTAAAACTTAAAGACTCATTAGCTAAAAGCTTAAGCAACGTGATATATATCATAAACAAAAATGCCTTTAAAATAACTTTTAAAGACACATTTAGTATACTAAATAAGGTCGTGCTATAGAAAAATTCTGTTTGCTCTCATTCAATGTCCTGGGAGCCAGTGAAAAAGACTAGAATTCCTGGTTGGAAACGTTAAGTAAAACTTGGAAATAAAGCTAAAGAAGTATAGCACAACCTTTCAACATGATCTTAGGGCACTGTTTAACAAGTCTGTCAAATGATTATTTAAATAATCTAAAACTACACTGTCTAATAGGGTAACCACCTGCCATGTGTGGTTACTGAACGCTCACAATATGGCTAGTCAGAGGTGATGTGCTCTAAGTATAAAATGAACACCAAATTTTGAAGACTTAGTGAGAAAAAAAGAATGTAAAATATCTCATTAATAATTTGTTATTTATGTGTTAAATTGATAAATAGTTTTTTCATTTATTAGGTTACCTAAAGTTTATTAGTAAAAATATTTTTGGGGTGCCTGGGTGGCTCAGTCAATTATACATCTGACTTTGGCTCAGGTCATGATATCACGGCTCCCGAGTTCAAGCCCCTCGTCGGGCTCTGTGCTGAGAGCTCAGAGCCTGGATCCTGCTTCCAATTCTGTGCCTCCCTCTCTCTCTGCCCCTCCCATGCTCTCTCTCTCTTCCTCTCTCTCAAAAATAAATAAACGCTAAAAGTAATTTTTTAGTATTTTTCACTTTTCTTTTTTTTCAATGTGCCTACCGGAAATTTTTAAATTACTTATGTGGCTGGTATTTTATCTGTAGTGGATTGTGCTGATCTACAGAATAGAGCTTTGTGTGAGTCACTCTTTACTATTAACTAAGTCCTGGCCTCTGTGAAGATACACGTTAACTGGTAGATTTAGTTCCACTAAGAGTGCAAATGATTTCTCTGGTAGAAAACATAACCCCACACATTATGAATTTATTGCCCTGAAGGATGCAGTTTTGTAAATTACTTAGGAATCTTATTACAACATTTTTAAAACATGTGTGTAAGTACCCAGAATCTTATAATGATCTTTTAACCGGCTTTGTCATCTTCTTTACACCTTCATTAGTGAATTAGTAAACCTTTAATGATTTAATAGATATGGTTCAGAAGAGATTGAAAGTCATTTTTAACTTTCTGAAAATTATACTTTGATAGAAAAAAGTTCTTATTATGCTTAAAATCTTTGAATTAGTTTGGCTTTTACAATCTTTCTCTTGTGAATTAATTGCATAATGTTTTTCTTAAAATTCAGCTATGACACAATTTAACATCGGTTTGAAAGTCACTTTACAACTCAGAATTCACAAACAACTCGCAAAGAGAAATGTAACTAGGAATTTATGGTGTGACCTTTACCCATTGCCTGCAAGGATGTAAACCCAGTATCATAGAGATTTATGTTAATTAGACCACTTCTTTCATGCATCTTTGAGCATTTAATCATTAACGTGCTCAGCAAGACTTAACGCTGAGCCTATGTTCGTCTGGCTATGATGAAAAGACTTCGCAATCATTTATGTGCATGCATTTTCCCTAAAAGCTTCATTTCTTACCTCAAGGGATGGTATTTCCATTTCAAGTACAATGAACAAGAATCTTACAATTTCAACATTCTTGACAGATAACAAAGCAATGTAAGCACATACTACTCCACAAAGATATTAATTTAGAAATCAAAGTTATTTTTCACTTACTGTAAGCTAGAAGAGAAGAGGTAAATAGAATGTATACAGACTTCAGCACTCTTCAGCTCCTGGTGAATACCTTTAGCTTCATTGGCTTCTAGGAGTGGGAATCAACAACTAGGTCATCCATGCCTTATTCAGCTCTCAGATTATTCCAGTGAAGTCATTCATTCAACACAGTTTTAATAGGCATCTGCTATACAACAGCTACTATACTTGGCACAGGGCCACAGCAGTGATCACTGACAAAATCCTCACCTTTCCTGTTAGTAGGGAGACCCTAATGGCTGGAGAAGGGTAAATGAAAACGGTAGTGGATGAGCTCAGTCAAGCAACCAGGATGAGATAGCAAAAGACCATGTAGGATATTGAAGGAACTTTGGTTTAAGATGTAAAAGACACTGGAGGGTTTTAAGCAGAAAAAAGACATATCAGGAATTGCATTTTATAAGAGTCATATACAACTCCACTATTCTGTTGAGAATATACTAAGGTAAGGGTGGCCCTCCAGGATACTCTCAGACAGGAGAATATTACAATAATTTAGACAAAGGATAATGGGGATCTTGACCATGTATTTGCCAGAGATGGCGCAGAAGAGTTGAGGTCATAGTATAATGGGAAGTATAAAGGATGGGATTTGTTGATACATGGTGTGAAATACAGGCTAGAGACAGGGGGAGAGAGACTGTTTTATTTTTATTTTTATTTTTATTTTTTCCCTTGCAAGTGGGAGAATGGAGTTGCTCTTTAATGAGTTAGGCAAGACTGTAAGGGAATTGAGCAAGAAAAGCAGGGCTCAGTTTTAAAAATGGTAAGATTGGGAGGACTATTACATATCTTGGGGAGATGTCGAGTAGTCTGTCTGGAGTTAAGGAGAAAGATGCCAGGGCTAGGGATATACATTAAGAAGTATTAGGCATGTGGGTGACATTTAAAGTCACAAGCATGGATGGGATCACCAAGGGTGCATATAAATAAGAAAGAGATTGGGGCCAAGAAATGAATCCAAGAGCATTTTCACCTTTCTACTCACATGTCCTGAGTAAATTCACCTGCTCGATGTATTTAATCCAGTATCTGCTACATCTATTTTTCTAAAGAATACATTTTCTTTTCATAGATTACCTACTACAATTCCAGGGAACTTAAATTATTCAGAACATCCTTGGGGAAATGATGTAACTCATTGCCTCATCTTTCCACTTAATGTTGCTTATGTAAACAGAGCTATTAAATCCATATTTGACTTCATTCCAATCAGTTTCCACAGTGAAATTGGAAAGGAGACAGGGTAATTCATTTGATAAAAATGTGAGTGGCATGAGGTTCTACCCTTTTCATTTTTTATTTAAAATGAAAACTATCAAATCTTGATCAGAAACAAAGAAATTTCAGATTATTTTTTTCTTTCCCACAGAACTTTTAAACAAAATTTTAGAAAGTGATTTTAATATGTTAAAAGAAAGTCTCCCTCCCTCCCAGAACTATAAATTCCCCAAGCCTGATGATCTTCAAGAAGGACATGTTTTTTTCTCATTTGGAAATAAACTTCAAATATATATTCAAAAAACTGAAAAATAAAGATTCAGATTGTCATTCAATATGCCATAAATATGCAAAGTAAATTTTTATTGTGTTAGCCCATGCTACTTTGTAAAAACGAACACAAAGTTTCTACGTATAATTATTGAGTTTTTGTGTTTTTTTTTAAGAAATAATTGCCATTACAAGCCATCTAGCATCTCAAAATTTCTGAAAATAAAATGTACTTCTGGAAACAATTTAAACTTTAGAAAAAAATACCATAGCACAAATTTATCTTCAATTTTTTTCTTTGGGTAATATCCCACTAGAAAAGTACCCAATTTATGTGAACTATTTCAATTCTTGTTGCTACATTTTCCCTATTTTTTTAGGTTAAAAATTTTTACCTTTAACCAACTGTATCCCCCCAAAAGATATAATATTCATCTTTTAAGAAAATACATGCTATGTATAGGGAATTCTTATTACTGTGAAGGATGCAAATAAAATTTACAATGTCTGCCTTAGAGAAGCTTGGTGGTCAAATTTAGTAGGGATTATTCTTATTTACCTGTCTCTTCTTAGCTTAACCCAAGACTAGAGTATCTCATTAACTCTGGGTATTAACAGAAGATCTAAGTTTTATCAACCTTTCACTCATAGGTTCAAGATCTTACCTTCACAAATCACAAGTCTGATAACAGTATTCTTATCTATGTTGCAACAAAGCAATTTCGAGTTAAGCAACTTCAGTTTGAAAAACTTGTAGATTTAGAACTTTCTTATGACTTTGGGAGAGTGCCTATTTCTGTAGAATCCAGCATGATATCAAAATCCATTGATGGTCTCAAAAGGAAATGCACAGAAGGTGAGTCTCCCTCATTCAGGAGAGATTTCAGGAAGCTCTAATGTGAGACCAGAATTTCCTGAATCAGCTTCTATAAATGGGTGAAGTTTACCAGGTATGACACTCCCAGGACCAGAAACTTGACCGCAAATGCCGTGCATGGTGTGTTCAGTCCTCTTGTCTTATTGTAAAGCCATTCATCTGAAACCAAGCTCGGAACAGCATGATAACAATAGGAATCTTTGAGCATGATCACAACTCTGATCAGGAATGAGAACTACACCACATTGGTCATATAAGTTTATTTTTGGTTATTTATCAGAAAGTATGCATATGCCACTGTGATCTGGAACTCATTGTGTTTTAGAGCATCATGGTGAATAAGTGCTGCGAATATTCCATTCCTAATGAGGACTTTGGTTTCCTAGTTCACAAAATTAGAATGATAATGAGGCGATAAAGATACCTAAGTAATCACCATGTGCTCTGGAGGGAACTGAGTGCTGTGCCTATGAAAGTGATTGCACATTGCTGAGTTTGATTTGTAAAAGACGACTAAACAATGCAAAAGTCAGGGACTCCTAAATACACCATGTATCACAGTTAAATATCTCCCTTCCATCAGCAGCTTTAGGGTGAAACTGAGGGGCGTTAGAATGAACAATTTTATCTCCAATTTCCGGTAATCTGTATCAATGCTTCACAATGAACCTCAACCACTGTCTTCTATTCTCTCATTAAGCAAAGCTTTTTAAGTACCACACTCCAGGTACTCACCTACAAAATAAAATCAGGCAAAAGCCTGGCTCTGAAGTTGTTTATTACCTCGTTGGGGAAAAGAGCACTACATCACCCACAAGCATGTAATAAAAGCTATGCTAGATATATGCTCTGGGTGGTGTTTGCCTCTGAATGGATGGGGGTATTGAAATAAAACAGATGGGAAGGAAGGGCTAGAGGAAAAATATTGACAGGAAGATTCCTAGAAAATGGCCGAAGCCATGTGAGGAGTTTGAGAAGAGTGTGCCCAAGGCTTCTCACTTAGACAAGAAGGGTAGGAGCTCAGTGAGGCAAGGAACACAAGTGTTATTCAGGTAGAAATGGTATCTTTCCTGTTGTCTTGAAATGAGACAAAATCCCCAAAGCTGAAAACACAAGGAAACAAGCCGCTAGAAGACATATTCCCACAGGACTTTTTAAAAGGTATATTTTCCTTGTCTCATACTGTCACTTTCTACTTCATCCTCATTAAGTAAATAAATGATTAAAACTCTAAATGTATGTTTTTTTTTTCTTTAAGTAGGCATCATTATCCTTGGGGGGAAGCATTGTAGAGTACACATTCTTACTCCTGTGAGAAAGGAAAGATGGTGAACCCTGCAAAGCCAATTCAGAAATTCTCAACATTACCATTTATGGAGAATAGAGATGGTGGTTGCCTATAAGAGGAGGAAACCTGCAGGTATGTACGGGTGGCTTCTTGCTGAGCTTCAGAAAATGCAGACACCACTGCGGTGTCCTTCAGCGCAAAGCAGTATGGGAGTTCCTGGAGGAGGGGTAGTTTCGTCTATATCCCCAGGAGGTTTCAGAAGGTATGCATTTGATCATAGAGAAGGGTGCCTACTTCTTACCTAGAGATTAAAAGAAGGGTGGCTCACAGTGTCAGGGAAAGGAAAAAGGAAAATATGGGGCCATCCACATGCTCCCATTTGGTGGGCTGTATGGAGTGTTCCCTGAACACACAAGACTCATGAGAAAGCTAGGCTCCAGCCATCTTGTGGGTAGCCCTACCAAGAAGGCTGTCTGGACAGGACTTGGGTCTACCTGTAAGAAGTAGTGAGGTGGACTGCTGATAGTGAGATGATGAAGTTTAGTCCCTATCAAAGGACTGTACAGAATGAGGTCCCTGTGTAGGACAAAGACGCATGCCCAAAATGGGCTCCACAAGCAAGTAACTGTGTGGACATCTGCCATACAGGCAATGTCACTGTCTGCTTACAACTGTCTCTCCTACCTGAGGTTTTTGTCCCTGTTGCTACCTTTGCCCTTCCCATTTCTCCTTTGGGCACCAACACCTTGCAGATAAAAGGCAGACCAAGAGGCAATGGTGTGTGATGGGAGAAGTGTAGAAAGAGAAAAAGGAGATGATGTTCCTTTCATCACTGTAAAGCCCTGAGCCACAGGGTAGGCTTTGGTTGAGGTGAGGAGAACAAACTAGTTGTGAGATTAAAGTTTTAATCTAGAACAGATGAGGACTTATTATTTATTTATTTGTGAAATTTAAGGCAATTAGAAGAAAACTTCCCCTTGTTAACTTTTTATTAAAGTTTTACATTATGCAGCATAGTGTATGCATATTAAATGTGTATTTCTGTGAAATATCACAAATGGAATACGTCTACATTACCACCACCTGGGTCAGGAATTGTTACATTTCCAGGGCCTAGAAACTCCTCCTTGCACTCTGTCCCTTTGAGTCAAAGGAAATCAACTTCTTGATTTCTTACACATAGGCAAGTGTTTTTTTTTTCTATAAAATGGAATAACTATATAAGGTATATAATGCATCTATCTTTTTTTTTTTTTTACTCATCAGTATGTTTGTGAAACTCATCCATGTAGATGCAAATAGTAACACTTTGTTCATTTCCTTTGCTGTTTGGTAATCCTTTGTGTAAATATACCACACTTCATCCATTCTACTATTTATTGGCATTAGGCTTGTTTCTAGTTTGAAGATTATAACAAATAATTTTGCTATGAATATTCCTGTACATATCTAAAAGTACATGCATATATACTGCGTATATCTTAGATAAATACACTAAGAATGAAATGTCATGTCATATGTTATACACACATTCAACTTTAGAATATATTGCCAAATAGTTTTCCAAAGTACCAGTCCCAATTTACACTCCCTCAAGCACTATAGAGGAATTTTAGTCGCTTCATACCTTTACCAATGCTTCATCTTCTCTCTCTTTTTCATTTTAGTTATTCTGGCAGGTGTACAATAGTATTCCATTGTGTTTCCTGACTGCATTTCCCTGAGACTTATGAAGATGAACACATCTTCGTAAGTATAGTCATTTAGATATCCTCTTCTGTGAAACACCTACTATTTTCTCCTGAACTGCTTGTCTATTTCATATTTATTTGCATGAGTTCTATAGCTGCCTTTCATTCCTATTCGTGTCATTTGATGAATGAAAGTTTAGAGTTTTAATGCTTATGTTGAGCATTTTCATAAGTTTTTTCTTTATGGATAACTCCCCACCCCCTTTTTTTGGTCTTGTTTAAGATATCACTTATTTTCCCAAAATTTATTTTAGAAGCATTATTTTTTTCCTTTCACATTTGGATCTATAATCCATATGAATTGATTTCTTTATGCATGGTATGAGGTAAGAAATCATATATACCTTTTTTTAATGTTTATTTATTTATTTTGAGAGAGAGAGAGAGCAGGGAAGGGGCAAAGAGTGAGAATCCCAAGCAGACTCGGTGCTATCAGCACAGAGCCTGATGTGGGGCTCAGTTACACAAACTGTGAAATCATGACCTGAGCTGAAATCAAGAGCCAGACACTTAACCAACTGGGCCACCCAGGTACTGCAGGAATCGCATATACCTTTTATTATAGCCTGAGCTTTTTCATGGCTTAATGTGAGCTGGAATTACAGAAAACACATTCCTGGTACAAATAAAATGATTGAAAATCTATAGGATCTGCCAAAGATGTTCTCAAGCTGAAGAGATAAAGACCCAACACAGCACATTTGAAAGTCATGTTTGAGAAAAATAGTCATTTGTTTGAACCATCACAGGGTTCAATATGCTAAGTATATCAAGAAAAAAAAATAAGAGAGGACTATAATTTCAGATTATTATTTTCTTTAATTTTGAGAAACCTGTGGGATATCGAGGTAGATTTGCTCTTCAAGTTAAGAGAAGATGCTTCCCAGTGGCAGCTAGGAAGGGTGAAATTCTTGTGAAGAATGAAGCCACTTAGTTTATAATGATGCAGTTAGCAGGAGTCTATGATTTTCTGAAACTGATTTAAGTAACTTGGTGATGGACTGCCCTGTCATTTCCTTTGTAAGTGGAGCCTGTATTTGACTAAGACAGCAGTTAGCATGGGGCCCCTAATTACTAAGCTCAAGTAAAAAATCATCTATAGAGGAGAAGACCCTGCTATTGCTATGGTGGTCTACACTCATGCACAGCAGGATCTTTGCAATTTGAAACAACCACTTTGTAAACTTTGTAAGAATAAGTCCACATCCTACGTCATTCGTGGAGTGATCTCATATCTACCACGTGCAAACATAAAATAAAGTCTTGTCCATTTGAACACACTTTTCTGGACACTGATCTCTTTATATATTCATCTGTAATCTGTTCCTCTTAGAGATAGCTGTCTGCTGACTGTTCATTCTCTGGGTTCCTTGCGTATACATAAGACCATAGGTTTATCTTACTAAAGAGCCTTTCTCTCTGTCTCTCTCTCCTTCCCACCCACAACTCTCTTTTCCTCTCTTAATTTTCAGTCAACTCTTGACTAGTTCCTGGAAACTTGTTTTACACAGGCAAGATGCATAGTTTTTTTTAATTTTTATTAATCAAATGCTTAACATAGTAATCACTCAGTGTCATTGCCATGTTCCATGTGTTTTACAAAGTTTTGACTTTTCAACAACTTTATGAAATTTGTGCTTTTAGTATTTTCATTTTACAGATGAGAAAACTGAGACATAGACAATTAAGTAATTTTTCTATGGTTGTGCAAAGCCCTATCTCTATATTATCATTAACAATAATAATCAATAATAAGTGAATCCAAAAGATATGAGGGTCTTTACCAGTAGTTTATATATACTATTTCACTTAATTCTCCTAAAACCTAAGAAAGATTGATTCAGAAAACTTAAGCAAATCATCCAAGATTATATTTATAGGTGATTTGGTTAGAATTTGAGTCCATTTTTTACTAAATCTCAAACCCAAACTCTATTCAGTCTATTAATCTGCCCTCCCACCTCTTTCCCATAGATGATATTTACAAGCTAATAAAGAGAGGTAAGGGAAGCTATAATGAGTCAGCTATAAGGTGACCACCCCCTTGTCTGCATCTGGGACAGCATATATTATTCAAATTTTACAGGTGAAGAACTGAGGTTGAGTGTGGTTGCATAATCGGTCCAAGATCATGTAGCCAGGCTGGGATTCAAAGCCAGGCTTTCTGCCTTCTAAGATCATTACACTACTGCCTTAGGGTGTCATGATTTAGGTGCCCCCAGAAGCAGACGCTTAGCCAAAACTCTGGTCCTACCAGAGGTGGTCTCCAGATGAAGGTAAAATGGTGGCAAGGTAAGCACGTGGGTCAGTGAGATAGGAAGGAAGCCAACAGAGTGAAGTAGCTACGGAACAACTGGAGGTTAGCCCCCTGGAGGACGCTGGGGAGCAGCATAAAACAATCGCCTCCATTATTACCTGAGGGCTGCAGCTGGGAGATATTAACCCCCAGCACTTCTGACGGCAGCCAGGGAGAGCCTTGGGCAAGGAGGTGCAGATACTAACTATTGGCATGTTGGCAGAAATGATCTAGAATAAGAAAGCCTGAAGGGATATGGACAGACACAGTCACTGACAGTTTTCCAGGATTTCACTGAACCTAGGAAAATAATAATTCATCTTGGATCAAGGAATTGGATTCTTTCAGACTCCACTTAAAATGGTTTAAACATCATGCAAATATTTCATTTATAGTTCTTGTGATAGAGCTTCTATGGGATAAAGAACGTATTATTGAAAGGATCATTTGAGCAGCAACTCTAACAAGTTAATGTAAGTGTTCAACAACAAAGCTTGAAGTGTTTGCCCACCTGTTCTTGCATGTTTGGGTAAACTTCTCTTCCACACGATCCATAAATGCACTGTACACATCTCGTTGCCTTCTATGTCTCTTAAGGAAGATTACACAAAGGAAGTTAGTGAAAACAAACATTTATTGACTTTAATTGTTTATCTTTTTAAAATTGCTATGTAATGATCTTTGCTTTAAAAGCTTGCTCTGTGTGCCACATGCACATCTTGCTATTCTTGGTTGTACAGGGATACAAAGCAGCCTTACTTGTCCAGGGTGGAATTTGAGTCCCGGTAAACGTTTGTTTTCTCAACATCTTGCAAAGAGTGTATGACAAAGTCTTCTTGTCAGGCCTTCTTACTTGAGTGCAATTCACTCAATGGGTTGCTCCAAATGAGGTGGGAGTAAACTTGGGGAAAATTCTTCACAATGTGCAGGCCTCAATCCACCCTACCAACTATCTTTGTACTAAGAAAAGAAATCCAAAATTCTAGATATTTCCCTGTTTGCTTTTTAAGAAAAAGCAGAGATAGTTCTGCTTTACTTTACAAAACAAGAATATCTTTCACTATATACGCTAACAATAAATTAAAAATTCCTACATCAAGGTAATCATTAATAACAGTGTTGGAGACATTTCCCAACAGCTGTAGAGAAAGAGTCACGCTCATGGGGCGCCTGGGTGGCTCAGTTGGTTGAGTGTCTGACTTTGGCTCACGTCATGATCTCATGGCTCCTGAGTTCAAGCCCCACGTCGGGCTCTGTACTGACAGCTCAGAGCCTGGAGCCTGCTTCGGATTCTGTGTCTCCCTCTCCCTCTGACCCTCCCCCATTCATGCTCTGCTTCTCTCTGTCTCAAAAATAAACACTAAAAAAAAAAAAAAGAGTCGTGCTCACCGTGTATGAAGCTGATTGAATGGGCCATGGGGCTTTTGGTAAAATCAGCTGTGGGTCCCAGGTGCATTCATGAGGCTTGTAAGTGATAAATCTTTCTATATTGTTCTTCTGTTTATCATCTTTCAGCGACTGACACCCATGTACTAGAGATATGGAGACAAATGAGAAACATAACAATTACATCGGTCTTTGTTCATATCTCTCAGAATATAGTAGGAAATCAGGGCCTAGGAGCGACAAATTGATGGACAATTTATAATGCAGATCTAAATAAAATGTTGCTTATCTTGCCCACCATTTCTACAGGAATTAATGTTCTTCAAACTCTAATTCTAATCCCACCTTTTATTTCCCTGGAAATCTCTTTTTAAACTTCTCAGTAGTGCTTTGTGATTTGAATGGCATATTTTGCATTCTACCTTAAATTTTACTTACAAATTTCTTGATATCAGAGTCTGGGTCTTATAAAGTTTCCTTGGCATTTTTTTCCATAGTGACTTATATATATAGTAAGAAAAGTTGACGTGTCCCATTTTAATTACACACACAGACAAGACTTTTATCAATATAATCTATGCTAAAACATGTACGTCATTTAGAAATAAATTATCTTAACTTCATAATTGTAAAACTACTTGATTCTAGGGGTGCCTGGGTGGCTCAGTCATTAAGCGTCTGACTTTGGCTCAGGTCATGATCTCACCCTTCATGAGTTCTAGCCCCATGTCGGGTTCTGTGCTGACAGCTTGGAGCCTGGAGCCTGCTTCAGATTATGTCTCTCTCTCTCTCTCTCTCTGTTCCTCCCCTGCTCATGCTCTGTCTCTCTCTCTCAAAAATAAATAAATATTAAACATTTTTTTAAAATACTTGATTCCAATTTTTAAAAGAAGAAGATAAAATTCAACCATTTTCCCATTACTCACAACCACCATTAAGATCATATTGTTTTTTTTAACTGATATATAACTACAGTATGTAAATATAGCATGCATGTATTATCACTCTTGTCCAAATAAGTAACACTGTATAATACAAGTTAACTCTAGACAAGCACTATTCACATGGCACCACAGTAACACTGTATAATACAAGTTAACTCTAGACAAGCACTATTCACATAAAGTGTGTGTTTGTATGTATTTACCATGTACACGACAACATGTGCTATGTAAACATTATATATGATCGAAATATGTATGATAGATTTATTGCTCACAATAATTCCATGATAGAGATTCAGTTATTACCATTCCCATTTATAGATGGGTAAACCAATAAATAGACAGTTTAGGTAACTTGGGGATAGTGAAGACAAGATTCAAAGCTATGCAGCTTGCTTCTTGGTCTATACTCCGAAGCACTTACTCTATTGGTTCTCTATACAAAACACTTTGACTTAAAAACTCAATCTTCAACAGCATATTAAAAGTTGTAGATAACAAAGTAAGTGCATTGTTTCCATTAATTAAGTGGGCATTTAAAAAATTGCCGTATTATTAAAGGTGATAGGTTAAAAACACCATTTTAGTGATATGTTTTTACAAGATTTAGCATTAAGATATAACGCAGAAAGTTTGTTTTTTGCTGTGTTCATAACTTCATGATAATGACTTACCTGTACTTAAGTGTCTGGACTTAAATTTTAATCCAAAAGGGTCCCTTTCAAAAGTTGTCACAAAGTTTGGTAAATTATGTTGATACTAGATATGTAAAGAGAAGATTAAACATAAATACTGTTTATTACTAGCATTACATTTGGAATGTGATTTTTACAAGTATTAATTATTTCACTGGTAAAATGCAATTTTGATGATTTTGTTATAGCATTTAAAACTTGTGTATGAACATCTGAAAGAATAATCCCATTCAAGATACTGTATAACCAATTCATTTTATAGTAGAACAGAGTGCTTCAAATATCCTCATGTGAATAAATCAGAAATAACATTTTAAACAGCATGAAATTAAAGGAATCGAATCGAAATTTGCACTTAATCTTAAATGCCAATAAGGTTACATGTTTTATTTCTGGAGCTAAGTTTATTTCAAGGACGTAATATTTAGCAAAGCTAAAAGAATTTGCTGAGACTGGAATAGAGTAATTACTGGTTGTTTTCAGCAAACTATACCACAAAGTACTTTTTAAAGACGGTTTAAATGAACTAATATGACCTGAAATAGCATCTGTATACTTCCAGAAGCTAAAATTAAATAAAATACCACAAACGTCTCTGTTTGAAAGCTGAATCATTGTGGCATGAAAAGATGAGATCAAGCAGAAGTTAGAGTCATCCTAGTGAGTGACTCTAGGTTCTGCCCCGGGCAAATAGGAAAATATTCAAAGTCTCAGCAGAAATCCTGATACAAGATTTTCACTCTTCAGTCAAATACAATTGAAGCACTGTTAGTTTAAAAAACATTACACTGACATCTGGTGGTTGCACAGTTTATATTGCACTGTCTCCAATTCACTTTTTCATAAAAACAAATTAATTCAGCGAAAATTAGAATGTCTCCCATTCCTTGAACTTTACTTATTCATGTCTTATAATTGCAACCGTAACTAGTAAAATTTTTGAATAAAGCAATGACATTTGCGATTTAACTGACTTCCTCTCATTTCCGAAAGTAATATACTCCATTTACTGCAAATAGAAAGATTTACATGCTTTAAATGAGTAAAGAATGTTATAGATCAAGGCTTCTTGAATCTTCTAGCTTTTATCCTAAGAGCTCCTAACAGTTAACATTCATTGAATGCCTCAACAGACCTCAAAGACCCTGTTGTAAGCACTTTGTGTATAATTGTCTCCTTCATTACTTAAAAGAGCCATATAATATGAAGTATTGTTATCCCATGTTATAAATAAGAGGCTTAATAACTTGTCCAAAATTATTAGAAAGTTAGAGAGCAAGGATAGATAAACTGATCCCAGAGGGCAAGTTATATTTTCTCATATTTTCCACTGGAATAAATTTATTCTTTTTTGTAGCTATTTTTCTTGTTTGTTTTATCAGTCCTATTGCTTCTCTCATTACTAAGCAAGAGTCATATTTATGTGTTAAATTATAGACCTAAGGATAAAATATATTCATATTCTAGAGGAACAACATTTTGAATCATTTGAATCTCCTTAAATATATGTTCCCCGCCATCATTTTAATTATGAATCTAATTCTTGCCCACATATTATTTAGATTATTAACCACTGGAAAGATTAATGAAAGTAATATAATACCGCCTTTGTCAATTTTTATTTGTTCATCCATTCATTCCATGAATTGATTCTATTACTTCTAGATTGTAAACTGGCAATTGAGATCTGTTCTCCAATCACATCTAAGCCCGAACTATTCTCAAAACTAAGAAAGGTCATCTACATGATAGATAAAACCACAACAGAAACATTAACCAGGGTCCTACCTCTCTCTTCTGTCACTTATTGCTGAATTTGAACTGTATTGTTTCTTGGGAAATCAAGATGCAGACTTACACATATTATATGTACATACCTTTTTGCTCATGTAATACTAGTCATAATTAAGAAATGAGTAAAAAATAATATGTATTTCTCCTTATCTGTTTTGTTTTCTTGATTCAAATGCTTTTTGTACCTGTCGAAAGTCGTGTGGTTTTGGATTGAAGTATACACCAATTGGATACTTTCCACTCTTCACAAACATTAACTTCACTTCATTTGAATCCATATGTGGGAATGTAGTTATAAACTCTGGAGATATGGGCTTCTTGGGATGATTCCTTATGCTGGGCAGGTGAAGCATTGTTTCTGGGAAATTAACTTTTTTTTCCTTCCCTTGTTTTTCCTTAATAATCCTTGATGGTTTTTCTGGAAATCTCAAAGATGTATACAGTTTGTAACTGAAATCAGGAGGCTTTATTTCCCATATGTTGACTTTCATTTCAGATTGTGGTGGTTGCAGGACTTTTTTTTCCATTTGGAGTTGAGGTCTTGGGTGCGATACTCCAAACTCTTTGTGTGTGGCATCTCTGCTTCTGTTGCCTTTCTGGGAGTCAAGGTACATTAGGTGAAGAGTGTTTTCACATGTAGGAATCTGCAACAGACATACTAATGCTGAGGTTTACCACTATAACAATGGGATATTGAATATATTTTCTCCAGGCCAATGTAATTTCTGAAAGATTTATGAAACAAGAAACAAGCTCAGTAATGACGGGTGCATCAAAAAACAAATAATCTAGTGAAGACATGGGTAAAAGACATGAATAGACACATCTCCAAAGAAGACATCCAGATGGCTAACAGACACATGAAAACATGCTCAATATCACTCATCATCAGGGAAATACAAATCAAAACTACAATGAGATACCACCTCACACCTGTCAGAATGGCTAACATGAACAACTCAGGCAACAACAGATGTTGGCGAGAATGCGGAGAAAGAGGATCTCTTTTGCACTGCTGGTGGGAATGCAAACTGGTGCAACCACTCTGGAAAACAGTATGCAGGTTCCTCAAAAAATTAAAAATAGAACTATGTTACAACCCAGCAATTGAACTACTAGGTATTTATCCAAGGGATACAAGTGTGCTGTTTCGAATGGGCACATGTACCCCAATGTTTATAGCAGTGCTATTGAGAATAGCCAAAGTATGGAAAGAGCCCAAATGTCGCCCATCGATGGATGAATGGATAAAGAAGATGTGGTATACATATACAATGGAGTATTACTCGGCAATCACAAAGAATGAAATCTTGCCATTTGCAACTACATGGATGGAACTGGAGAGTATTATGCTAAACGAAATTAGTCAGAGAAAGACAAATATCGTATGACTTCACTCATCTGAGGAATTTAAGATACAAAACACATGAACATAAGGGAAGGGAAGAAAAAATAATATAAAAACAGGGAGGAGGACAAAACATAAGAAACTCTTAAATACAGAAAACAAACAGAGTGTTGCTTGAGGGGTTGTAGGAGGGGGAATGGGCTAAATGGGTAAGGGGCATTAAGGAATGTATTCCTCCAATCATTGTTACACTATATGCTAACTAACTTGGATGTAAATTTAAAAATTAATTACTTAATTAATAAAAAATAAGTAAATGATGCGTGCATGTGTTAGAGAGGGGAGGGAAGCATCATGGCTACTGCAAACATCTATTCAGCACCCTTGTCCCAGCACTCACTGGGCTAGGGCTAGGAAACCAAAGATAATTAACTTAAAATCAATGTCCTTAAATAAATGAGAGGCTATTTGGAAGAAAGACATGAAAACAAAAAAATAAAACCTATTCATGTGATAGATATTGGAATAGTGCTGTGAGAAGCAAGGAGAATGAAGGGCTAACTCTATCAGGAAAACAGAAGTGACCTCACAGGAAGTCATTTGGACTAATCTTGAAGAATAAGTAAAAATATTCCAGGTTGTGAAGGAAGTAAACAATATTTCATCAAGGCACAGAAGGTAAAATTTGTTGTAAGCTATTTCTGGGATACCTATGACCACCTAAACCTCCGCAAGTGCATTGTAGCTATTGTTACTAGACTCTGGATGGGAATGGTGGATTTGCTTTTGGCTGACCAGGGCAGGGAAAGTATTGGCACATTTCTAGGATTTAATGTGTTTGTCAATATGTTACTGGAAAATGCCAATGAATTTGAAATCTCCTTGGAAACAGGGATACATACCAATTAAATTATATTTGGTTAGGTGGAAATGATATAACAACACTGGTTCTTGGGAATGAGAAAATGAGGTGGTATGAATTTCCTTCTCTTGTGCTACAGTTTATATTGTTTGACAATAACATTAAATAGAGGATCTTTAGAATTCTAAATGCTAATGTGCGGTAAGATAAAGTTGTAAATGAAGAGAAATTAACTTTGAAGATACATTGAACATGTCAACTTTTACAGATTAATAATAAATATTCTGTAAAATAAAATGATGAATTGCTTTTCAAATTCTAACATAAATATTTTTATTTTTTAAAATGACTGGCACATTGAGAGAAAAGCAAGAAGCACAATGTGGCAGGAATTTAGCCTACGTATGTGAGGAGACAGTGGAAAATAGTATGATATAGAAAGCTGGAAAAATCATGTGGGGGGTACCTGGGTGGCTCAGATGGCTAAGCTTTCAACTTTTTTTTTTTTTTAAGTTTATTTATTGTTGAGACAGAGAGAGAGCATGAACGGGGGAGGGGCAGAGAGAGAGGGAGACACAGAATCAGAAGCAGGCTCCAGGCTCTGAGCCATCAGCCCAGAGCCCGATGCGGGGCTCGAACTCACGGACCGCGAGATCGTGACCTGAGCTGAAGTCGGAGGCTTAACCGACTGAGCCACCCAGGCGCCCCTAAGCTTTCAACTTTTGCTTTCAGCTCAAGTGATGATCTCATAGTTCGTGGGTTCCAGCCCCACTTCAGGCTCTGCACTGGCAGCACGGGGTCTGCTTGGGATTCTTTCTCTCCCTCTCTCTGTCTTTTCCCTGCTCTCTCTCTTTCCCTCTCTCTCCTTCAAAATAAATACATAAAAACATGAAAAAGTTTTAAAAAGAAAAATCATTTGGGGTTATTTTAGCAAAGGTCTCTCATGTCACAGTAAGAAATTCGAACATATCAATGATAATGGAAAATTACTTAATCAGGGTAAGAAATGTAAAAGGAGGAACAGTACATAGAAAAAGATCATCATAATAAATAGATTTAAATAAAATATACATGCATTATATAACAGTAATTATAGATCTGTGGCTAAGTCAACTTATCTGCAATATTGCTATGTAACAAACTATCACAAACTCAGGGACTTAAAGTAAAAAAATATTTTATTTTTTGCCAGAGGATATGGGAAGAGAGAATTGAGATTGACTTCCAACAGGTACAAGATTTTTTGTGGGGGGAGACGGACATGTTCTGGAATTAGAGAGTAATGATGGTTTCACAAGGTTGTGAATATACTAAAAACCACTAAATTGTACACTTCAGATTGGTAAGTAGTGAATTTTATCTCAATTAGAAAAAGACAAATTTACTATTAAACCAGGTTGAATAAATTTTAATATACACAAAAGAAACTTTTACCAAAAAAAAAAAAAAAAAGACCACAGGTGTTACCTAAGTGAGTCTAGTTAAATTTTGAAAGCAAACTATTTATCTGATAAGGGATTAAAATCCAAAATATGTAAGGAACTCCTACACTTCAATACCAATAAAAACAAATAATCTGATTAAAAATTGAGCTAAATACTTGAAGAGACATTTCTCCAAAGAAGTTATACAAATGGCAAACAGGCACAGAAAAAGATTCTCAATATCATTAATCATTAGGGAAATGCAAGTCAAACCACAGGATAACATCTCACACATGTTAGTATGTCTATAATAACAATTATAAAAAGGCATTAAGTGTGTTGATATGGAGACATTGGAACACGTTTACACTATTGGTGACAATGCAAAATGGTGTGGCCACTATGGAGAACAGTGTGAAGGCTCCTCAAAAAATTCAAAACAGAAATGCCAATGATCCAGTAATGACACTTCTGGGTGTCTACCCAAAAGAATTAAAATCAAGATCTCAAAGAGATATCTGCACTCTCATGTTTATTGCGGTATTATTCACAATAGTTAAGATATGGAAGCAATCCAGAAGTCCACTGATGGATGAATGAATATCTCTATCCATGTGGTTCATACACAAAATGGAATATTATGCAGCTTTAAAAAGATGGCAATACTGCCATACGCAACAACGTGGGTGAACTTGGAGGACGTTATGCTATGTGACATATGCCAGTCACAGAAGGACAAATATCGGATGATTCCATTTGCATGAGAAATCTAAAAAAGTCAAACCAGAAACAGAAAGTAGAGTGGTGATTGCCAGGATCTGGGCGGGTTGGGGGGTGGGGGGGTAGGGAGGTGAAATGGAGAAATGCTGTTCAACAGGTATAAAGTTTCAGTTATGCAAGATGAGTAAATTCTGGAGATATAGTGCACAGCATTTTGCCTAGAGTAACAACGCTGTATTATGCACTTAAAAAATTGTTGGGGCACCTGGGTGGCTCAGTCAGTTAAAGCATCAGACTCTTGATTTCGGCTCAGGTCTTAATCTCATAGTTCATGAGTTCGAGCCCTGCGTTGGGCTCTGTGCTGACAGTGCAAAGCCTGCTTGGGATTTTCTCTCTCCCTCTCTCTTCCCCTCTCCTATCACTCTCATTCTTCTTCTCTCTCAAAATAACTAAATACACTTAAAGAAATAAAAAATAAAAAATTGTTAAGATGGTATATCTCATTTTAATTGTTCTTACTACAATCAAAAAATAACTGAACAGAAACAAACAAAAAAAAAAAAAAAAGAGGGAGAGAGAATAATGTTCATTACCTGGGTAAGAAAGTTACAAGTTCCCCAAATACTCAAAACATGTTTTGTTCTGTTGGTAAATAATACAGTGAAAATAAAGCAAATTTTATAAATAGGGAGCCTCTTAACATTCTCTATAAAATTATTGTAAAATAAATTAAACTTAAATTATCAAAATACCACATTAATTAACCAAGTATGTGGAAATAAGGATGTAGGAATATTATTCTCTGAGCAATGCCTAAAATATAAAGGGTAGTAAAATTAAAAAAAAACTGTAATATCATGCTTTTGTGTTATACTGTAAACAATAGGAATGTCTGCATAGAATTTTAAAAGATTTGTAAATAAAATACATTTAAAAAGAGGTGGAGGTGAGTTTGAAGGTTGACTGTCCCCGTTCAAGAATCTTTTGGAGAGGAGAGTACTCTGGCCCACACTTGAAATTTTTATTTCTGTTATCACAGCTTTCTATACTTAAGAGATTGATATGCATGATTTCTCATAAGCTGGGCTCTTTAACATAAAAACCACTTAATTAATTCTCCTTATTCAGATTTTATTTTCACCAAATCACCGTTAGATTGTAGTTTGACTTCACATGTACAGTAATCTACTGGAAGATAATGAGCTACAAAGAAAATATGAGTTATTTGGTTTATTTTTCAGGGAGTTTAATCAGCTTACATGTTTGGTGTTTATGTTGGACTCTTCTGAATTCACTAAAGTTCATGAAAATCAAGTCCTTACCAGTCAAATGGTTGATTTGTTCCAGGTATATAGCTTTTTTTTTTTAAATTACACTCTTGCCTCACTCATGACCCTACAAATTTCTGTAAAAATATATATTTGAACTTCTAAGGAGCACTGAAGCCTATTCTTGGAGAAAATGGTGCATGTAGCTATCTCTTACAGGGCTCGGAATTCTGGCTGCACAAGGGAACTGATTCATAATCAGGGTTTTGTAACCTGTTGGAATGAAAAGACATTGAGGTTGAGGATGTCAATGAGTGAGATAGGGAATTTATCTCACCAGGACACACAGTTGGAAAGAAATGATGCCAGGACAATCATAAACTGGAAGAATAAAAATAGGTCAAGACCCTGGAAGTCTAATTGATTAAAAAAAAAAAAGTATCTTGGCAGTAAGAAAGCTTGACAGCCATCAAAATAAGAGGCTGTGGTTGGGGAATGTAGTGCTGATCTAGATCTCTTTTTGACTAGGTAGCTGGGAGTAGACACGCTCATCAGTCACCTTGCTGCTGCTGATAATGTGCCTCTGTCTCTATATGTCTCCGGGCTTCCTGACTACCAGAAAATTGTTATTCATCATATTTTAAATGGTAATAAATTCTGTCCAGTTTTTACCATACTTCATTTTGTCTTGTATTTATTTATTTAGTATTAAATACTATTCATTTGAATAATATGTATACAACATTAGGCTTTTATAGTACACAATTCATGTATTAGCATGTATCGTTTTAGACCCTAGGTATGCCAGAAGAAGGAAATCATCTGGAGATCTAGTCAAATGATTGAAGCCTGAGATGGTGATATCACATCATCACACTTACTTTAAGTGGAAAAAAAAAACAACAACTATAACTTAGAGAAATATAAAGTTATGAGATGTGTGGTTGAGGAATTCTGAAAAAATAAACTAGCAATATTCTTATTCAGTCAAATGTTTGATGGTAAATGTTGATATTACAGAATCTATATTTTGGACAAGATGTCTCACTGAAAATAAACGAATAGCTTAATTGAATTTAGTAAGCACAGTTACTGTTCATCTATAAATTATTCTTATCTATGAAGGATCAGTTTAAATGCCATTTCCAATAAAAGCATTCCCAGATCCCCCTATAGGATTCATCCCTCCTTCTGAAGAGCAATGGAGCTTGAAACTGCATTTTTCCTTGTATCTTGTATTAAAATTAATTACTTACAATATCTGCCTCCAGAGGCACCTGGATGGCTCAGTCAATTAAGTGTCTGATTCTTTTTTTAAATTTTTTTTTTTAACGTTTTTTTTTATTTATTTTTGGGACAGAGAGAGACAGAGCATGAACGGGGGAGGGGCAGAGAGAGAGGGAGACACAGAATCGGAAACAGGCTCCAGGCTCCGAGCCATCAGCCCAGAGCCCGACGCGGGGCTCGAACTCACGGACCGCGAGATCGTGACCTGGCTGAAGTCGGACGCTTAACCGACTGCGCCACCCAGGCGCCCCTAAGTGTCTGATTCTTAATCTCAGCTCAGGTCATGATCTGACTGTTCTGTTCATGGGGTCGAGTCCTGCTGTCAGTACAGAGCCTGCTTGGGATTCTCTCTCTTCCTCTTTCTCTGTCCCTCTCCCATTCATGCTCGCTCTTGCTCTCTCTTGGTCTCTCTCAAAATAAATAAATAAATAAATAAACCTAAAAAAAGACCCAAAAAACAAAATCTGCCTCAAAATTAGATTATAAAAGTGTTGAGACAAGAATTTCTAGGTTCACAAATCCTACATAGGGTTCAGCACATGTTGAGTTGAGCCATGTGAAATTGCTGTTATTCAACAATTTTTCAATCTTACAAAAATGCAAATTTTATGTGGTCCAATGATAAGAAGAATAATAGGTACTCTGTGTTAGTCAAAATCTGAAAATTGTGGATTCCGTTTTGAAAACTGTATCTAAAACCCCGAATATCTAATCATAACTTTTTCCTAATAATGGAAAACTTGTTAATAGTAATGGCAATATAAAATATAAACTTTCATTTAAATTTATCCCTCAAATATTTTCAACTGGAGAGTCACAAAATATTTTTATCTGTTTTTAATGAGCTGCTAATTAAAAAGAAATACATTTCTTTGGTTAGCAAATGTATGGAAATGCAATCTTCTTTTACTTACATATCTGAATTTAATTTTGTAATATTAAGTATTTGAGGTAATAGATAAATAAATAGATTGATCTAGATATATATCTGACACATAAATGCTGCCAACATACAAAAAAGCATTGTAAAATAGTGTGCTATTAAGAGCACAGGGAACCACAAATTTGTGCATATTTATAAATTCATTAAAAAAATTCAGCACTTTCTTCCTGCTTGGCTTTCTCCTTCTTACTGTATTTTTCATAATTTCTCTTCTACAATGTTATATATAAAGAAATTGTTTCTTTCATAAATAAATTCATCTATCTCATATAAAATACATATATTTCAAAGAGCTAGTCAAATTGACAAACTAGAGTAAAAATAAATACAAAGCAGGAGCATTCATTAGAAAATCAACAACTTCACTCACCATTTGAAACTGAGAGTTTTTTGTAAAAATTTCTAGGGCAGTATGTCTCACAAATCTTTTCTGCAAAGCCAAGCAAGACTAAACAAACATATAGTTTATAAGGGAAACTAGCCCTTGCTTTACAAAAGAACCCGAAGTGTGTTTAAGTTTTAACCATCTGGGTTGCTAAGAAACTGAATTAATTTCCTAAAGGACTCAAGTCAGAGTAGGAAAAAAAAGTGAAAGTGGGACCTCTAATTGTTGTCTAAAACCTAGCAACAAGGCAACAACTCCCTTGCTCTTTTTTGAAAGGCTGGAAAATCAGCATATTTGGAAGCCCAATACTTAGTACATATTGAGAGAAGAGAGAGACAAATTAATTGCACTCCAGTGCAGTTTACTAAATAATAAGTCTTTACAATTCACCTTTTGTTATTTGTTTAGTAATCTGTTTTATAAGTCAACGTGAGTTTGACACTTGATACAAACATGATTTGAGCAGTTGTTTCAACTGTCTTATTAGCTTGGGCTTAAGAAGGTTCCAGTTAATCTCCTCAATGTTCATTTATAAGGCAAAGATTAGAAGTTCTTCCTAACTCATGACCTAACCTACTGATTTCTGTGAAATAATTTATGGAGAAAGCTGTTTTTATTAATCAAATCCTATACTTAATGGTAATAAATGTCCAGGGAAATTTGAAAAAAAAAAATGTTATAGAAAAATTTCAAACATGTACAGAAGTAGACAATTGTGTAATGAATCACCATGGAACCATGAGTCAGCTTTAAAAAGTTTCAATTTATAACCCAAACTGATTGACATATAGCTCCAATATATCTCCTTCCATTCTGCATATTAATTTGATGTATTGCATCATTTTATCAGTGATTACATTGGAATGTTCACTCTAAAAGATAAAAAATGATTTTATTTTTAAAGCGTAAGCCCAGCACCACTACAATATCCAAAAATATGAATAGCAATTCACTGATATTGAGTATCTAGGCAAAATTCAAGTTTCCAATTAGCTTATAATTTTATTTTTACTTTTTTTTAAAATTTGTTTGCTTGATTTGGACTAGATATATACTCTCATTTAGTTTGAAATTCCCTATGATCTGAGTGTTAACTTCTCTTTCCTTCATATTTTTCTAATAGGATGTTAAATTTCCTGACCAATCACTCCTAATGGCTGGAGTCTTTTGACTATATAAACCATTATTTCATTTATAGTGAAAGTTTGCCACTGGGTGGCAGTGTGTTACTTACAATTTTATCTCCATTTATAACCTAAGCCACAAAGATCAATTTGCCTGTATTGTTTTTCCCAGTGTTCAATTTTACTGTTTTTTTTTTAATTTTTATGAAAATGACAGTAGAATTGAACGTACTAAATTTTCTACAATTTTGGAAATAAAATTAACCTATCTTTATGCTACCTAATTTTCTTTCTCTTTCTTGCATAGAGATGCATGATTCTTTCTCAAAAATATATGTTCAGGTGTGTCTATTTGTGTTTAGTTTACTAATATTAGTTGCCAAAATACATACAGTGTGTCCCCAGGTTTCAAGAAAATAATAATCGGCTAGAAAACATACAACCTATGAGAATACATCACAAAACAAAGTACTAAATGTCAAGAGATCAGTCCTGACAGGTACTCTCATGAAAAACTAATAAGGATAGATCGTGGAAGTTTGAGAACATCTCCAAAGATTTCTTAGAGCAACTAAGATCAATTCTGATCCTTGTTAATAAAAAGGGGAGAAAAGGAAGGTGGTTTGGATGGGCAAACAGCATACAAACTACTAGAATTCTATTTAATGCTTTCATGAGCACCTTTCCAGAATATTCTGAGAGGGAAATATTATCTCATAGTTAAGTGTCTTGAGTTATGTATGGGACCGTCCAAAAATCTATTCTTTGGTAGATAATTTTGAGTTTATAATAAAATTTTACTGCACATGAGTATCTGTGGGCTGTCGGAAAATCTGTTGCTGGGCCTCCATAAATTTAGGGAGGTAACATGTTATGGCAAAGTAAAACCTCCACACTCTCACTTTCATGTTTCCAGGTACCAAGGAATATGCACACTTGTAAAGAAGTTACCAGAATAACATATGTTTATACAAATGAATAAAATTAAAATCCACTGGAATAATAATCTTGTCATATAACTAGTAACTGCAGTTCAAAATACACTATAAATTAAGAAGGAAGTAAAATAGGTTTTAAATTATGCTCAGAATAAGAAAATAAGAATGAGGGAATTTCTTTACTTGGGCAGGAAAAAAATTATCTTAACCGATACCATAAGGGAGCTAAACAGATTAGCTTTTATTTCATCTCCTTTCTTTATCAAAGGGAATAATTTCCACACTGAAAATAACAAACATGAATAGGAGAGAATTACAGCTTGACAGAGATGAAGAGATAATAAAATAACATAGTTATTTACATGAATTCAGGTCCATAAGACTTAAATGCATTACATTTAAGAACAATGGGAGAACTGGCAGTAGGAAATGAGGTGGCATCTTTTGAAACCTTAAGTGACAAGGTTGTATAAGAGTAGAAACTGGAAGGGTGGTGCCTGGGTGGCTCAGTTGGTTGACGACCAGCTTTGGCCCAGGTCCTGATCTCATGGTATGTGAGTTTGAGCTCCCCTCTGGGCTTTGTACAGACAGCTCAGAGCCTGGAGTCTTCTTCCGATTATGTGTCTCCCTCTCTCTCTGCCCCTCCCCCCTCCCCCACTCTCTCTCTCAAAAAAAAACATTAAAAAAATTAAAAAAAAAAAAAAAAAAAAAAAGAGTAGATCCTGGAGATGAGACATGCCTGAGTTTACCCCCAACTCAGTAGTGCAAGGCAGGCTTCTGTGTGTTCGCCACCTGACATGTCACACGGTGTGGATTGGGGAATGGATTTTATTAGGGTAAAAACTAGACAAGCAAAGATCGGAGGAAAAGAGGACTTGAGTTTTCTGATCCCCTACTATCCTCTAGAGAGATGATGAGGGCCAGGGCCTGATCTTGGACACTCTGCGAGTGAACATTCTGGGTGATAGGAGTTCCTCCTACTGCTCTTATCTTTTGCAGAGCAAGTCTGAGAGCAACTTCATCAAAGGGGGTGGGGCCAGAGAAAACTGACTAACAAATTATCTGGGCACCAGCCTTACTGAATTTGGATGCCAGCTGTTCACAGGATTGTCCAGGAAAGACAGATGCTCAGCATCTGATGACTCTGGAGGTGTGTGCAAAATTGCATTCCTATTTTTTGAGAAAAATACTAAGGATCTAGTGGGAAGCTGAGATTGGAAGCAACCCCTCCTGTTAGGAGGAGGGAAGAGCCTCCCTATGCTAATTGTCTCATTTTCCAGGTAGATCAAGGTGAGCTCTCAAGGGCATTTTAAGACAGCCATGCTTGTTGTACCACAGAACCTCAGTAAATTTTAGAATAGATTTTCTAACATGATTAGTTATTGCTGTAGGGAAGTGGTGCTTTCTGATCACTACCAGAAATGAAGATACATCCATGGTAAGTTTATTTCCAACACAGGGCCATGTATGAATAAAGTAACTCTAACTATATGGGAGGCCTTCACACTGTGCTTACATTGACTGTACTACCCTAAGCCCGAGAATGCCTGGGTTGGTATTATTTATGTTCAAAGCTTGTCTGTTGATTTGTGTTTTGGTTTGTTTGTTTGTTTTCCTTTCTTCTAAAGGGCCTCTCAAATTTACTATAGTTAAAGACTTTCTCCATCAGTCATCTATGTTCAAATCACACCAATAGAAACATGATCCCTTGATGAAGTGGGAGTGATGTTTCAAAGAAGGACTTACCTGATTCCATATTTAATTACCAGGTCAAATATCTACAATACACAACAGTACCCCACAGCTGAAACGAGAACCCAGCAAGATGGCGAACACTGCCTTCCCATCCCCCTTTCTGTCATACCCCTCAGCCTCTTGATATCTTCCTTCACTCCCATCTTCAGGAGCTATTGACTTTTGTGGTTCCTCCCTCTTGTGGTTACTACTTCTTGTTTTACCACATCAGTCAGCCTATTGCTTTTTATAGAGGCCAAAATTACTTTCCTACCTTTATACCAAATCAAAATACTAACCTTGTTTGTCACTCTAAACTAAAGCATACTTTACCTCTTTTCTCAAAGAATCATTATAGAATTTTAGTTCTATTTGTCCAATTTCAAAACAATAGAAAATTCTATTTAAGAAATAATCTTCATGCCTTCCACATAGTGGAAATTAAATTATTTTCTTGACTTATTAAATATCTGGACATACAAGGTCTTTGCTGTTATGCTAGACACTGTCCTCGGTGTTCTACACTTGTTAACACACTCAATCTCACAGAAAGCTTTAGAAATAGGTACTTGTATTAGCTCATTTGACAGATGAGGACACACTGAAGGAACGGGTCTAATGACTTGCTCAAGATTACACAACTAATAATCAGATGGCTCACGATGAAAACCCATCCAATTTGGCTTCAGAGGCCAGGTTCATAGCCTTCACAATATACTGACTCTCAATCCGTAATTCCCAAAGTGTGGTCCCCAACCACTAGCATGAGTACCTTTTGGAAACTTGTTAGAAATGCTGATTCTTGGAGCACCCAGGTGGCTCAGTCGGTTAAGCGTCTGATTCTTGATTTTGGCTCAGGTCATGATCTCACGGCCACAACATGGAGCCCTGCATTGGGTTCTGCGCTGGGCATTGAGCCTGCTTAAGATTCTCTCTCTCTCCCTCTCCCTGTGCCCCTCCCCAGCTTGCACACGTGTGTGCCTGCTCTCTCTCTCTCTCTCTCAAAAGAAGAAAAAAATGCTAATCCTCAGGCTCTAACTCTAGTAAGTCAGAAACTCTGGAGGTGGGATGCAGCAAACTGTGTTTTAACAAACCCCCCAGGTGATTCAGTTGTCTGTTTAAATTTGAGAGGCTCTGCTTTAGAGAATAGTGAGGGAATTATTGGTGTAGATTCTAAAATTCCTTTCATACGGTAGCAAATCCTTGCTTTTTTAAAACATGTTTCATAACTAAAATTATTATAGAAGCTTTAACACATTATAGCACATGTAGTACAACACTCGAGAATACTGGCAGAGCTACAGAAATTTCTTAGAAAACTTAGTATATATTTGAAAAGCAAAACCAAAACTTGTTAATAATTTAAAGATGGTTTAAGGAAAAAGAATTGTCATTTTATTTTACTTCCATGAAGCTAGGTATTGAAAAAACTCTAGTAGACCATGATGGGGAAGTAAGATTTTTAAAAAGGGACATAAGCACAGACTTTGCAACTTCTTAAACTAATTAGTAAAACAAATCGCAACCACCAGGGTCTCTGAAAATGCAAATAAATTGGAAAGTTCAGAATCATCACATAGAAAACTGGGTCAATAAAACCCCATCCTTTCTAATTCCCATTAATTCCATGGAGTATCATTTCCATTGTCTTTATCACCTCTGTAAAAATATATACCCTTAGGGAAATTAGAGAACAATATTTGGCATACACTGAAAGAGCATTTATTAATGTAACTTATGTATTTTGAGCATAAAATGTTGTGTGCTCAGTGATACTGTAAGGTATCTGTTGTTATAATTTCCCTGCATTAGAAATTAAATATTTTCTTACATTCATCTTTCCCATATAACATGGCCTCATAACACAATGTTATAAGAATTCCATTAATGACTAATTCCCCTTAACTTGAAGCATGAAATTGGCTGTTATTTTCCATGTGTCAGGGAGCCTCTGTACTGAGGAATCTGTGACACACAGCAGAACCCCAGACAAAATCTGCAAAGTTAGTATAAGATACTTCTATTTCCCATTGTCCCTGGACATCATACTGAGATCATCCCATTCAAGTCAAACACATGGAGAAATAATTTGCCAGAGCGCACATCCTTATTGAAATTGATCTACTCTTTTCTCCATGAAATCAGGGGCCAACTAACTGATACAGAGCTAATCCATGCTATTATATTATCTCCTTCTGAAAACAAGATATCATATCATATTAGGTGCCACTAGTAGGTGTCAATAGCCTGTTCACAACCCCAGAGAAATTTGTATTACCTCTTTTAATCCTGAAATTACTTATGTGAAAGTTATTGGTAATTTTCCTATTTATCCCTTCAGTAGAATCCAGGAATCTTGTCTTATAAAATGGAAGGAATTCTCATACAAGATTTTGCAATTCTTATTATTTCAAAACTTTGGGTAAATATGTGTGGGTATATGGAAGGAAGACTTTTTTTTTAATGTTTATTTAATTATTTTTGACAGAGAGAGAGAGCACTCAAGTGGGAGAGGGGCAGAGAGAGAGAGAGAGAGAGAGAGGGAGAGGGAGAGGGGGAGGGGGAGGGGGAGGGAGAGGGAGAGGGAGAGGGAGAGGGAGAGGGAGAGGGAGAGAGATGGAGACACAGAATCCGAAGCAGCCTCTAGGCTCCAAGCTGCCGGTGCTGAGCCCGACATGCAGTTCAAACCCATGAACCGTGAGAACATGACCTGAGCCGAAGTCGGACACTTAACTGACTGAGCTACCCAGGCATCCCTGGGAGGAAGACTTTAATTTTCAAAAATTTTACTATTTAAGTAGTGCCAGAGAATAAGTACAGGATTAGCAGGATTAACTTGGAAAAGCCTTCTTTCTGGTAACGTATTTCCAATGGTTAAAGCTAAAACTTTTATTGATTAATTAAATATACATTGTCTAGTGTTGAGATGAGTAACAAGGACCTGTGTCTATTGAGGAAGAAGCCAGAAGAAATAGAACAAACACAGATGTTCTCAAACTCATTTTCTGATTTGAAACAGCTGTGATGTGCCTAAGAACTATAAACATGCAAACACATGGACCTCTCAGTGTGCCTACATATTTGACTCTTAATATTTACTTATTTACTGAGCAGTGTACATTTAGTCTTGTATTGTAAAAGACCTCATCCACATATATCAAAAGTCTTCTTTGACATAAAATTTCTATGGGAAAGAAAGATCAAATATCTACAGGGAAGATAGATCAAATTCTTATTTGTGGATTTTAAGTTCCCAATGACTTGAAAAGTCTTCATGGGATCTGTGGGTATCCCTTGCCTTATCTGAGTCCTGAAAAATGAGGTATTATGGAAGCATATGGATTCATAATAATCATGGTGCCCGATACACCAAGTTGCTTTCAGAGAAACTTCCCTGCTCACAGCCCAGCTGAAGCTACAGGGAGCCCTAGGTAGACCAGTGGCTTTACCTTCCAGATTGAGTCTGATTGGTTCAGATTTGGACCCCTGACCCAAGTATAGCCAGTACCTAGATATGCCAGGGAACCTAATGATGGCCTGACAACAATGACAGATGTGTAATCAGATACACCCTAGAAAATTTTGAATTGAGGGAAATAAATCAAATCACACACGCCAGTATGTGTTCAAGTATAAAATAGAAAGAAGTCATGAGGTACAGTCATGGTCCAGAATGGTAGAGTTAGTTGTATTTATGATGAAGTAGGAGTTACGTATAAGCAGAAAAAAAGTATTTTTTTTCAACCATATATAGTGAGAGAAGGAAAAGTAGGTGTGCAGGGAGAGGTTGACTCATAATATTGGATGAGCATTAGAAGAGATTCCACAAATTATGGCTGTTGAGCTCTGTCTATAGAGTTTCCTTTTACTCAGCTGGCTTCAGCTTTTATTTTTGGATTTCATGACAGTGTTTCTTCTTTATCATTTCATGTGCATTCCGCAGGTCCCTTCGTACATTAGGTGACTAATATGTGAATCAGTCCCTTTCAACCAAAAAAGTCTAAACGAAAGTTGAGCTATAACTTGAATATTTTGTGAAGGAAAAGAATGTCTTTTAAATGCCTTAAAATTTTTCTCCCAAGAAAGATTTTACATTGACATGAATATATTTTTAAGGCTTCCATTAGTAGCATTAATATTCTATAATGTGGTGGACCACAAACCCTAGTCAGTAAACAAGTTACATCACAATCGCCTACATGGTTACTATATAGATTTTTGGGCTCCATCCCCAGAGACTATAGTCAGCAAGTCTAGGATAAGCCTGGAAATCCACAATTTAAAAATAGTCACTAGGTAACTTTGTTGCACAGTTATGTTTAGAAAAAAATTAGGAATTTAGATTTAGAAGGCCTGATTTGGGTCTAGATAAATAACCTATTCTTTTGTCTTTCCAAGTTTAGATTTCCTCATATTTACTACAGATAATAATACTCTCTACCTGGTTGAGACGATCAGTGAGATAATATACACCAAAAGTAAAGCAATTCTGGAATAAAAGTTTAATTACCTGATTACTGGAATTCCTTATAAATGCATTGGTGCCTTTTCATATAGACTTGATGAAATCCTGAAATGCCTGCCATGCCACAGCCCCAACCCAAGGAATTCCCAGCACATGGCATCATTACAAGTTTCCCATGCCAATAGGCTCATTCCAAGGGCTCCCATGCCCATAAACCTATGTCAAGGAATTCTCGTGCCAAAATTTTTCAAGGCATTAGTACCAATTAGGTTACTATAAATAGTGATAATAATGATAATAACAAGAGTATAAATAGTAATAATAACAAAAGATTCTCCTAGTTCTTTAATTGTAGATTTTTTATTTCATTTTTTGTTTGAGTGCTCTCCTTTTCATTTTCTTCAATAATATAAACTTTATTTTCAACTCTACTGTTCTCTTTGTTAATGGAAATACAAATTAATGATACATGAATGGTTAAAAACAAAATTACAGGGGCACCTGGGTGTCTCAGTTAGTAAAGCATCCGACTTTGGCTCAGGTTGTGATCTCACGGTTCATGATTGTGAGCCCCGCATCCAGCTCTGTGCTGACAGCTGAGAGCCTGCTTCAGATCCTGTGTCTCCCTTTCTCTCTGCCCCTCCCCCGTTTGCACTCTGTCTGTCTCTCAAAAATAAGTAAATAAACATTAAAAAAATTAAAAACAAGAAACAAAATTACATCCATAAAATGAAACATTATGAAGTTGTTGCAAATGCCAAATTTCACACATGTAATTTACATCAAAATATAGCATAAAGTATATATACAGCACAATCTCCATAATGTCATACATTACATCACATACATGTATAGTGGTATTTGCATATGTATGTACATGGATGTCAACGCTGGAAGAATGTATATGAAAATTTGACATGGGATTCTATCAGGTTCACTTCTTACATTTCTTATTTTTCCAATTTTCTACATTAACTATGTATTATTTTACAAGTTAAAAAAAATTATTAAAATTATTTTTAAATTAAAAAAATAAATGAACATAGTAGAGGATATAAGTGGCCCAATGGTATCAGACCTCAATATGGAAATATCTGTCATGACTACCTATGTAATTCAGGCACTGGCACCAGTGAGACTTTCACCTTGGCCTTAGAACAAGGGGCCATGGGGCTTCTCCAGGATGATGCACAGGTCGTTGAATAACCTAAGGAGTAGGTTCCAGTTACGCAATTGTCCTGAACTCAGGCTGTAAACATAGTGAATCCAGTTTTTCCCAGGGGAGAGTTTAGTTTTACCTGACTCAACGAGTGAGCCTGGCATGGTAATTTCCTGGAGTCAAGTGATATTAAATTGTAAATTGGGGGACCTATGTTCAGATCACTTCAGACTATTAGCAAACCAAATATGAGATAAATATAAAAAATAAAGGATTTGACCAAATAATAGAATAATTCAGAGATTTTGAAATATTTTTAAGTTGACTGTTTAAGAACATAATACAGAAAGGTCATAGGATATCATTGATTATAGGTTGAACATTGATTGTTTTTTATCATAAATTTCAAGATCTAAAGTTCTATAAATAAGAATGGGAAGAAAACCAAATAAGAGAACACTGGCTTTAGAGACATAAGAGCCACATTTGAGTTCCAATTTCTCCAGTGAGTATAGCTGATGGACTTTAGGTATGTGTAACGACCTCTTCAAACCTTACTTCTGCATGCGGAAACTGAGATAATTCCACTGCCTATTTTACACAATGTTCTGAGAATGAAGCAAACGATTGTGTGTAAAAATATTTTATAACATTAGAAAAAATCCATGTACACACACATCTAGGTTTGTTTTTTTTGTTTTCATCCTTGCAACTTCTAAGTCACCTAATCACAGTTTATTTACAATTAAAAGTAACTACAATTCTTTTTATTTGTTTGTTTAGGAGTCAGGGTTGCACAAATTCAAAATAGATATCGTGAGATGTAAAATATGACAAAAATTATTTTTCTTTCTTAAAGCAAGACTATTTATTTATAGAGCAGAATCCACTCAACTCTACCAACATGTTTCAAAACTTTTACCTTAGATCTTCAAGTCTTTTGCTGATGCCATACCCTGGGCAATATTTCCAGCTGGAAGAAATTGACGCACCAGTTAAGGGGTTAAGACATCAGCTAAACATTTTCCTACCGAGACTTCAATGTCAACAACCTCACTCCTATTCTCTCTGGGCAGGAGTTTAACACTTGAAGGGACGAGAAAATATTTCTTCATCTTGTAAGAGGTGGAGACCATGGATTGTATGTGTATATGCACATAAATGCTAGCTCTATTTGCATCTTCTCATTTACCAACTTGAACTAGTAACTGATATCAAAAGCAAAGTTAGACTTTAATCTGCATATCTGGGTTCATTGCCATGACATCCAGAAACTTTCAATATATAATTTGAATTTTAACAATAGTTACACTAATGATGCTCTTTGAAAAATAGTTATGTTTAACCAAATAGACAAATTGGTTATACTGTTACACGTCTTAGCCTAAATCAACGTGATTTTGCTCATCTAAAACAGAAGATTCTCAGTGACCTGAGTAAACAGATAACAGAACTACTTTGGTTAACCAAATGAAGTCTTTTTACTTCTCTGATTTTTTTTTTATACAACTGCCACTCTACTGCAAATGTTAATTATTTGAATGTATTAGTATCATAACACTTATATATTTTATGTATATATTTATTCATATATGTTTTAAGTATACAGTCCCTGGGGAAAAAATATCCTATCCATCCAACATCAAAATTAGTGCTTCACATGTCCTGGGGGTAGAAGAGGAGAAGGAAATTGCTAGAAAGAGAGCACACAAAATACATAAGTAAACAAAAACAAAATATAAGTCTATCAAATCCACGTCAAACAAATACACAATATTTAACATTGCTTCTGCTCTTCATTGAACCTTTCTTCTTTTTCAGGATTGTTTGTATTTCATTGATTCTTTTTGAGGCAGAGAAGTCTCCTGAAAGGTTGTTGGAATTTAGAATTATTCAATATGATTATAACTGAATGTCCAGAGGGAAATGCTGCCATTATGTCCTTTACCACAAAGAAGCACTGACTTCCGTAAGGAATACTGAATGTCATATTGGCCATGAAGGCAGCAAAATAAGAAATAAAGAAGCAAAAGAATGTTATCACTGTTTTTAATGCATTTATATGGGCTTCTGTGCTGGCATTTCTAACACCATGAGATCTGTTTTGCATCCGATGAGTGTGCCTATAGAGAGAAATGAATAACATAAAAGTACACATCACAAATATGGCTAGTGGAAATAGTAATGCCAAGTTGACAAGAAGCACTCCATTAATTGGTCTTATCTTGAGTTCAGTCTTCTTCAGCGTGGCATTCTTGAGGAAATCATTATTGTTCGTGTTTTTAGGGTAACCTACATCCAAACACACAGCGGCAATGCTCATGGAGGCCAGCAGGCTTCCCAGAAGCAGCCAAGGCATTAACTTTGAGATCCTGAATTTCAGCCAAAGAAAATAGGATTGAGTGAAGCCTGATATCTTGAGGCAGTAAAACACAGAAAGGCAGGTGGCAAACCAAAGACTGACAGAGCTAAAAAACATCCAAAAGAACAACATTGCTGCACCATAAATTTTTACCCTATAAAAGAGTGGAAAGAACACAGAGAAAAAACTTTGTACCATTAACACCATCAACAAACCAAATCTCGATATCCCTATACATATGCAAAGGAGTTGCATTGGTGTTAGCTTTCTGCTTTTGATCAATTCTTTACCGTTGATGATTACAAGAAATCCATTTACTGTAATCCCTGTGATAAATTCTGCTGACATGATGATAAGGTGAGGAATCGCTGACAAAGAGGAGGCCATGTTCCCTACCATAAATCTTAGCTTTTTCTTATGGAGGTGTTAAATACCTCCACCGGATGATCTTGCAGATAGGAACATAGAGCACTGAGAAATCTGATCTGCCAATTCCTGGATCATAAGTAGACTCTTGCACTAGATTTTTACCGGAAGGAAGAAAATCAGAGGGACTACTTTTTGAATCTGGTGCTCTTCACAAGAAACTGCGAATGCAAATCCAAAAATTTGAATGAAGGTTGGGTCTTCCAATTACATCCTAGGGAAAAATGCCATATTGGCATTCATCAGTTCTCATTCGTTTTCAATTTTGCTGAAAAATATGATTATAAATATATTTTATTTAGCTTACTATTATTTCCTTTTTGCCTTTTATTTTTTCTTAATGACAAATGATACATCCTCAAGACAGACAACTATTTTTATTATTGCCACAAGTATCCAACCTCAGACGTGCCTCTCTCCCCAATACACTTTTTTTTTCCTAATAATAATTCTAAGACACTTTAAGAAATGTCCTCCTCCCCACTCCCTACTCCCCCCACCCCACAAAGGCAATTTCTTCTCTAGACTTGAAAATTATTTCCTGAAATGAAGAATCCTTCATTCCCTTAAATGATCTCTCATATTTTTAAAGTTTTATTTGTAGAATTCTGGCCCGAGTTTCAGCAAACTGCAGTTATAAAAGTAGTGCATAACCAGGATAAAATTCTCATGCTAACGTCATCTAATGCTCCTGTTAAAGAGTATCATTTGAAAAGGTTATTGAATCTATTATTACAAAGAGATGTTCACATAATCTTACTGAATTATAAATACATTACATGTGCTAAACCCCAAAAACCAAAGCAAAAAAAAACCCAATTTGATTAAAAAATGGGCAGAAGGTCTGGATAGACATTTTTCTAAAGAAGACATACAGATGAGCAAATCATTAATTATCAGGGAAATGCAAATAAAAACCGCAATGAGATATCTCGTCTGTTAAGATGGCTGCTATCTAAATGACAAGAAATTACAAGGGCTGGCAAAGATGTGGAACAAAGGGAACCCTTATTCACTGATGGTGGAAATTTATATTGGTACAACCACTATGGAAAACAGTGTAGAGATTATTCAAAAAATTAAAAGTAAAACTACCATATGATTCAGCAATTCCACTTTTGGGTATTTATCTGAAGAAAACAAAAACACTAACTCAAAAAGACATATGCACCCCCATATTCATTGAAGCATTATTTATAAAAAATATGGCAACAGCCTAAGTGTCCATCAATGGATGAATGGATAAAGAAACTGTGATACATCACACACACACACGCACACACACATATTATTCACCAAGAGAAAATAATGAAATCTTTTCATTTGCAACAGCATGAATGGACATTTAGGGCATTATGCTAAGTGAAATAAGTCAGACAGGAAAAGACAAATACTGTATAATCTCTCTTAAACGTAGAATCTAAAAACAAACAAATAACCCCTCCCAAAACAAACAAAAAAATAAAATCAAGCTCATAGATACAGAGAACAAATTGGTTGTTGCAAAAGGCAAGGAGTAGCAAGGGAGACAAATGGGTGAATTTTTCTTTTTTTTAGTTAAGTGAGTTGATTTTTTTTATTTTAGAAAGAGAGAGAGAGCAGGAGTGAGAGAGAGGGGAAGAATGAGAGAGAGAGAGAGAGAGAGAGAGAGAGAGAGAGGGTGGGAGAGAGAGAAAGAGAGAGAATCGTAAACAGGTTCCAGGCTCAACGTGGAGCCCAACACAGGGCTTGATCTCATGACCCTGGGTTTAGGACCTGAACCAAAATCAAGAGTAGGACACTCAGCTGACTGAGCCACCCAGACATCTCTGAACAAAATTTTTTTTTAATGTGTGTGTGTGTGTGTATATATATATATATATATATATAGTAAGAGTATTAAAAATTCAAAAAGGAAATAAGTGGATTTGCCACCCATTGTCCACACCCATTCATGTTTTTTTAAAGCCTCTTAGGGTCAGTGCTAGAATGTACATTCACTAGCCATGAAGGTAAATGTCAGTGCTACCTCTGAAACATTCCCCTGAGGGCTTCATCACCTTCTCCACCTATCTTCTACACATCGTAGCTGTTCAAAATGCAGCAAGACTTATCCCATCTCTAACTTTTCTAAAATGTTTGTTTTGTGACCTGTACATCACTTTTGCCTCTGGTCTCTGGACTTGCCATCCTCCTTGTCTACAAACTTTGACTTTGCCCAGTGAATGGTATTAGCCAGCCCCATGGCCTCCAGGAGTCTATTCCCAGTTCTAGGTACAGGTGAAAAAGTGTCATCTCAAGTCTAAAACTCTAGACTAGTGTCATGATTGACATGAGGAAAAGAAAATGAAATTTGTACAGTTTACAGTTTTGTGTCCTAAGTTACATCTCTGGGACTTGATTGTATGTATTGAATGAAGCATTTAAAAGGACCTGATAACTGAGTTTTCAAGTACTGTTTACTTCTACAGAATCTAGTCCTTAGTTAAACTAGAAATCAAATCAATTATAGTCTTCCATTTCCAGGAATTCTTTAAAAAAATTTTTAATAATTGTGTTTCATTCAGTGAGCTTGTTGAATTAAAGGTGACTGAGAAAATGGTGTAGAACAATTTAGCATATACATAACCAGCCAATTGATATTTACATGACAAATTATTAACTGTGCAATGTTAGACTAAAAATCCTAAGATATACTGACTATTGGGGAATTTTTTTTTATTATCATAAATGTTTATTCCCTTTTGCCTATATTGGTACAAGGCGTTACAGAAAAGATATATGAATATACCTGAAATATATCCTATTCTAGCGAAGCAATGGGGATTTTTTTGTATTTCAAATATCTTCACCATGATAATCAGCATCTGGGGAGACAGCAATAACATTATTTTCTTCATTTTCAAGTGATAAACTAGGGTAATAAAATATGGAGCAATATATGGAAACTCTTATTAGCCAAAAAAAATAACAAATCAGATTAATTTCTTACAATAAAGATTAATTATAATTGTAACAATACTTTTTAAAAAGCACTTTATTTTTTAAATTTTTATTTATTTATTTTGAGGGAGAGAGAGAGTGTGTGTGTAAACAGGGGAGGGGCAGAGAGAGAGAGGGAGAGAGAGCATCCCAAGCAGGCTCTGTGCTGTCAGCCCAGATCTCATGAACCGTGAGATCATGACCTGAGTTGAAGCCAAGAGTCAGATGCTTAACTGACTGAGACACCCAGGAGCCCCAAAGCGTTTCATTTTTAAAACTGCGTTTATAACAGCTACTTCACAAGACACAAATGCTATAGGTAAGTAAAAATTTAAGAAAATATGAAATCACACAAAACACTTAAAACCATTATTTTGAATCTGTTGTCTTAGACAAATACACAATTCATAAGCTAGAAACTTTCCTCTTGAGTGTCCAAGTGATTTCACATTTTTTTCTGAGCTGGTTTCAAACAACCCTCCATTTGTCACATTCATACAGGTGCAGCTGGTGGCAGAGGCTGTGCGTTATACGATTCTGCTGTGTGATTTGAATTTACCCAGAATTTATTGCATTCTGAAATCCTGGAATCTAGCTCTCATTTGCTTCCCTAAATACATTACTTAGTTGAAGAGAAAGCTTTAATTTTTCAAGAACTATTCTAAAGGTATAATTGGCATTCAGCCACAATTTACCTGGTTAGTATTTGCATTTGTGATTTTCCTGTCATATGTGGACTGTTTTGCATTTGCCTTTATTGAATCCATTTTGGAAGAAAATTTTGGTGAAGAGCTCCTCCTCAGATCTCGGAAAAATTAATGGTGAGTGAGACAGTCTTGAAATTAACAATTCATAGGCTTGTTCAGAGGTCTGGGAAAAGCAGTGGCCAAATGGAAAGAGATGATTTTCAAATTTAATAATCTTTGAAAGTTTTACTTAAAAATAAATTTCTTTTCAAAGAGAAATAACAGTATCTGCCAAGAGACGTTGAATTTTTGTAATTTATTAAACAAATTTCAGTTTAGACGTCTTTCACTCAATATATATTCTAAAGGCTCACATGAACCTTGAGAATTGGTATACCTCCCATGGAGTTTTTTGTCTCTCTCTTTGCTTTGCTTTGAACAATGTGGTAAGAGTCACTGGATTCTAAGAAGGTGTTCACAAATGGCTTGAAAAATTAGAATGAACTTTAAGTGTTGACACTGTGACTGGGTATTTCCCATGAACAGAGATCAGCTTATTTGGTTCTCCTTGTTTATAACTGTATAAATGTCTGAGTTTTTTCAAGAAGCACATTGAATTGCTAGTACTTTCTAGTGTTTAGGGTAGGTGCTTTACCTAAGAAGATTAAAGTTCTTTTCATTACTTCAGTTGAAAATATTTTTGTTTATAATTTTTCCATTACCCTTGCTTTGATATTGAAATTTTGCAGAGCATTGGCTCTAAATATTGAATCTTTATTGGTCCAAATTCATGCATTGAATTGTCTTATTCCTGTAAAAAAAATCAAAATGTTTTTTGGCCTTCTGTAAAGAACTGACACAAAATTTTACTTATCATCTATCTTGTCATGACGCGGTCACAGGAAATGAAAGGAGTCTAGGTATTTAGAACCCATGTTCATGTGTGGACCTTGTTCGTGCATTGGCAGCATTTGGGCCACTGCATCCTTGCTGAGACCAGATTCCAATCACTGGAGAAACAATGGCTTAAAATCCATTCAATATACCTTCACGTATGTTCAATGTAGTTTTTCTTTTATGTTGAGTTGATTTCAGTATTCCCATAGGTTATATGAATTTTGAATTTGGAGACAAATTGATTTATTATTAAACTTATTATTAAGATTATTCTCTGAATTCCCTCCTCAAGTTTCTAGGATATTAAGTATCAGGAGAGTGAAGGAGGACCCCAGGAGGGTGAGCATCAGACTCATGATCCAAGCTGCCAAAAGTATTTCCTTATGTGTTATACTACACTCACAGGGTAATTCTCTGAAAAAAAAAATAGACATCAAATTTACACAATGGAAATTGAGTAAATATTGTCAATTATTATTGACAATAATGTATCTGTTGCTTTGTGATATTAGCAAACACTGATTTTATTCTTAAAATGTATTTTAGATGTTCTTCTATAAACTTACTGTCATTTAATTCTTACTGAAAAATTATGGAACTGCCTCATTTGAGGAACACAGTGAAGTTCCAAGACTGAAGCTTCAGGACAGTGTGATAAAGATTTGAATACAGGCGTTCTGTCTCTGTCTGGAGAGCATGTGGTCAACCAACACACTACATATATTGCGATTGGAATACTTTGCTTCACCAAAATTATTAAAGAATGCATATAGGGGCACCTGGGTGGCCCCAGTCGGTTGAGCATCCAACCTCGTGTCAGGTCATGATCTCACACTAGTGTGCTCGAGCCCTGCATGGGGCTCTGCGCTGATAGCTCAGAGCCTGGAGCCTGCTTCGGATTCTGTCTCCTTCTCTCTCTGCCCCTCCCCCACATTCTCTCTCTCTCTCTCTTTCTCTCTCTCTCTCTCTCTCACCTCAAAATAAATAAACATAATAATAAAAATATTTAAAAAAATAATACATATGAAATTAGCTGGAGAACCACAGTTTAATAGCCACCCTTCTTTCTTTACACATATACACTAACGGGAAAAAAATCGAATACAATCCATTTGTTTAAGAGCACATCAGTAAAGTGATGAAGTTATGGAGTTGGAATTACTAGCATATCCCACGGTATACCATAGAACTGAGATGGAAAACAACAAATAGAATCTAATAATAAGTATTCAATAAATAGTTATTGATATTTTTGTGGAAAATGAGACACAGCTCCGTTCATTGGAAAGTTATAGAACTCCCAGGATTCATAAAAACCTTATTGGTAGAAGAAAGAAATCAGAGGCACCTGGGTGGCTTAGTTGGTTAAGCATCTGGCTTCGTCTCAGGTCATGATCTCACAGTTTGTGGGTTGGAGCCCCACATCAGGCTCTGTGCTGACAGCTTGGAGCCTGGATCTTGCTTCAGATTCTGTGTCTCTCTTTCTCTCTGTCCTCCCCTTCTCATGTTCTGTTTCTCTGTCTCTCTCCCTCTCTTTCTCTTTCCCTCTCAAAAATAAATAAGTATTAAAAAAAAAAAAAAAAAGGAAATCAGATCCCACCACAACCATGCCCATTTTACAGAGAAAAATATTTTGAAGTCCTCTAGATTAGTAGGCTTATTGCAGGTTTAAATGAGTAAAAATAGGCAGAGCTTATCAGGTCAGTTCAATTTTCTGGGCTTATATTTCCTCTTAGTCAAAACAAGTGTATGGAAAAAAAATGAATGGCCACAAGTTTGATTTTGTCAACATTTTGAGAATCATCTTCTGCCAAAACCTTGAAACAGTGTAATTACCTTTGCACGTGTCCATCTAGGACAGACAAATAATAGGATTTCATGATCCACTGATGACTGTATTGAATTAAAGTCCTGCTTGTGAGCCAACTCTTGTCAGCACACTCCACCCCAACTAATATTCTAATGCTTATTGTCATTCTGTTTTGAAGGCCTTCCTGTGTGAAATTATAATTTTTATCTCAGATTATCACTGAATGATGAGGTAGAGAAGAGCTTAGTTTCTCAAAGAGACACTATAATTAAGGAATAATTAAGGACTTCATTATTTTCTTACCATATGACTAAAATTTAACTTTCATTATTTCACTGGACAGTTTAAACCAATAGGAAATTAAGGATGCAATGCTTTTGAAAATTCCAAAAAAACATGAAGTATAAACTAGTTGTTATGAATTGGCTGAATATGACTGATATGTGTCTAAGATAATAGAGCAAAGAGGGGGCACCCAGGTGGCTCAGTTGGTTAAGCATCTGACTTCAGCTCAGGTCATGATCTCACTGTTTGTGGGTTTGAGCCCTGCATCAGGCTCTGTGCTAACAGCTCAGAGTCTGGAGCCAGCTTCGGATTCTGTGTCTCCCTCTCTCTCTCTCTCTTCTCCATTCGTGCTCTCTCTCTCTCTCTCTCTCTCTCAAAAATAAATATTTAAAATTTTTTAATAAAAAAAGATAATGGAACAATGATAAATCTGGGGGAGGGACATTTTAATTGTTTTCATTGCAATTGAGTAAATGTTAAATAATAACAGAAGTAGACAGAACAAGAAAAGTTGTCTAAGAGTCAGAGAGAAGTATTTACAATGGAGTCCTAGTAACAGTAAAACATGCCTTCTATTATATCTCCATCCTTTCCATCCTGAAATGGACTGTAGCCCACTTTCAGATGCCTAACATTACATAGTGACACGCATAAGGAAAAATAGCTGACAGCACAAATTATGGCAATAGCATAAGTGTTCTCCCCCTGATTGAGACCTTCATAAAATAATTTATGAGAGAATAAGCAAATGAAGGATAATTGAGTGATACATTTTTTAGCCAAATGCTGAGTGCTAAAAGCTCATGTAATGTATTAAAACTGTTCGATATTTGTAGAAGAAAGAAAGAAATATCTCTACTGTAGAGATGGGAAACTGTCATTTTCCAATGTTAGATAACTTACCTAAATTTAATCAGACAATCCATGAAAGAGTAGAAATAAATTGTGATCTCCATAAACACCAACTGATACTTTTTAGGTACACCAAACCACATTTTCTTCACAGTTGAGCCATTTCATAATGTGAACTGTAAAAAGAATGTAACTCCAAATTGTGGCTTAGAACACATAATAACAACCCCCAAATCATGAAAGGCTGCTATTTTTTAGTGCATTTTGAAGACCAAATTGTTTCAATAAATTTGAATAAACAAACAGTGTTTAGATATTTTGGTTGTGGTCTGTCCTTTCTTCGCTGCTCTTAATTTTCAATATCCATTCCATATTCAAAGCGACCATATTCCAACGTAAGACCCTGCTATATCTTTATATTTCCAAAAGCACTCTGGACTCAAAATGAAAAGAGACAGCAATTTGTTGAAGAATGACACATTTGTTATTATTTTCCTGATCTTTTCAAAGATAAATGATTGAAAAGAATGATTTGTAGCAGCTATAAACCGATTAGCAATGAGTTAAAACTCCAACAGCACCATTTATCTCTTTTAGCTTTCTTTTTTTTTTTTTAGTACTTATTTATTTGTTTTGAGAGAGAGACAGACCATGAGTGGAAGAGGGGCAGAGAGAGAGAGAGAGAATGAGAGAGAGAGAGAGAGAGAGAGAGAGAGAGAGAGAGAATCCCAAGCAGGCTCCATGCTCTCAGCACAGACAGCAATACAGGGCTTGTTTCCATGAACCATGAGAGCCAGAGTCAGACGCTTAACCAACTGAGCTATCCAGATGCCCCTAGCTTTCATCTGATTGTTTGGGCTGTTCATAATCAAGATCGATTTCTCTCCTTTTTTTTCCATGTCCTTTGTTTTTGACAGATTTTGAAAAGTTAATCAAATGATATTTTTTTCTTGTTGGAGATCTAGCTGATGTTACTTTGAGACAACATTAGTAGAAACTAAAGAGTTTCATGCTCAATTTTACTGACACTGACATTTCAAAAGAACTTCTGATGTAGACAAGTGGCAACATATGGGCCTTTCAGAAGGTCATATGAAGCAATTCATTCACAAATGGAGAAAAACTAGTGCAACACTTCCTTGGTTTACATATGATGTGATCAGGTGGGCCTCAGAGGGGAAAAAATAGATTGTGTTCCCAGCAGTGTGTGCAAATTGAGTTTTTTTTCTCAAAAGGTATCCACATGTAAAAATGTCAACACTCCTAAGAGACATATTTCTTCTGAACCTGAAATATCAACCTCTTATATTTAGGACTGTGACATCTAAAAAATAGTGATGAAAGTAGAAATTTTTTCTTGCTCTAGATTACATGCATTGTACATTTTTGCATGTGTGTGTGCAAAATTACACATTTTGCATTGTGTGTGTGGCAATATGTGTACTTACTTAGTACCATTTTGCTGGTTCTACCCCTTGGAAATATAATACGGCTTCTAGGAAATAGGGTAACTCTAGTTGCTTTTAAATTTTGATAACTGGATTTTTGGCATTGAATTTTTTCATTTGGGTTAGAGGTGGGATGCTTCCTTTAAATGTCTGTATTCAGATTCTCTTAACACGCTGCAATCACTGGTAATAAGCAAAGGAAACGGGGAATATTCTTGAGACTTTTATTTATGTATTTGTGGTAAAGCAGTTCTGTCTCCAAGTGAAGGAGAGCACATATCTATTCACTGTAAATCTTGAAAATTAACGTATCCCTGAATGCTCGATCAAATCACTCAGTAGCTATCAATGATCAATCTAATAAATATGATTCAAATTTTGAAGTGACCCTATTCTTTCTAGGAGGTTTAAGAGTATATGTTAAAAAGGTAACTCAATATAACTATGGATTTTATTACACAGATTCCTGTACGAAAGTGAAAGCCAAGTTTCTTTCTCTATCATTTTTTATTAATAATATGGTTATTAGTTTTTAAAATTTCATTCCTGTGGTCAGAACATAGTTTTGCAAAGGTCTAAATACAATGTAATATTTTAGATTATGGTTGGTACCACCTTAGCTTATGAAATAAGCATATAAACCTGGTTATGCCCTTTATGTAAGTCAGCAGGTAACTTCATGTGAACTGCTATCAATGCTATCAACATGTCTTCCTGCTTTGTAGAGTCTATTTTATTTAAAAAAAAATTTTTTTAATGTTTAATTTTGAGAGAGAGATTGACAGAACATAAGTGGGGGAGGTGCAGAGAGCAAGGGAGACACAGAATCCAAATCAGGCTCCAGGCTCTGAGCTGTGAGCACAGAGCCTGACACAGGGCTCAAACTCACAAAATGGGAGATCATGACCTGAGCTGAAGTCAGACTCTCAACCAGCTGAGCCACCCAGGCACCCATGTTGAGTTTAAAACAGTTCCCTTCTACTCTGCTTTGTCTCCTGAGTGATCACTGATAGTGACAAATTACTTATGAATGAATCTTCTCTGTATTTTGGCATTGGTTAAAACAACTTTTTTTTTTTTTTGCTTGGTCGGTTTTGTTTTGTTTTGTTTTGTTTTGTTTCTAGCTGACAGTATTCTAAATGAAAACCAAGATTTTCAGTCAAGGCTAGTCATAGTTCTAAAAAAGTAAGCTCTTTGATAGTTAAACTTTTTTTTTTTGGTCAAATATAGATTCTGATTAATCTGAGTCTAGAATCATAATTGCATAAACTTTCAATTATTTAACATTGTTTCTCTTTTGAAAAGAATGACGTTTCTATAATCATTCTATATACACTTAGTATAAAAGGAGTTCCGTGTGGGTGGGAGGTGGGTAGGGGATGGGTAAAATAAGTCAAAGGGATTAAGAGTATAATGGTAACGAGCACTGAGTAATGTATAGAATTGTTGAGTCACTCTATTATACAGTTGTTAATATAACACTGTGTGTTAATTATACTTAAAAACTAAAAAATAATAACGTAAAATAAAAACAAAAATAATTGATAAATTAACTCACTGATACAGCAGCTTCTGTTCCCATTATATTGTGAGCATTTACCTTTTTGCAGAATAGTTTTTCAAAACATAATCTCCAATAGGTAAATAAAATTTCATAGTACAGTCATACAATAATTAATTATTCTTAATTTATTAGATATTTTTATTATTCCCAATTTTTGATTATGTAAGTAATATTAAATAGAATATTTTTGCATGCAAGTGCTTGATTTTATTTCTGATTACCTCTTTGGATTGGGATATAGAAGTGTATCAAAGTTTGTGACTATTTCTACGTTCATGATCTACATTGTTTTCAGAGAAACTGTACCGGTTTATATCCCATCAGGAGGATATGATTGTTTCTGTTTACTGTACATCTATCAGCATTTTGTGTTTTTTCTAAAGATGGTTTCTAATTTGGTAGTGAAATGACTTTTAATTTTTATTTTCATTTTTAGTGTGTGGTTGAATTTTCTTAGATATATGTGTTACCCACTTAACTGTTCTCTTCTGTGACTCATTTTATATCCATTGCCTGTTCATATTTTTATTTTAATTGAAGGATACGGGAACTTCCTTTCATCTTTATGCTTTAAACAGTTTCTTAATTAGAAAGGCAAACTTAATTCTATACATGTAGCTATAAGTCATTACATATTTATTTGACAGAAGATGAATGTGTTGCATTATTTGTAAAAGCAGTTCTAACAATAACTCTTTAATTTACCTATTAAGCTTTGCTTTTTAATCTTTTACGATACCTTTAAAAACACCACTAAAGATAGAGCTCAGAGTACATTGGAAATCTGGTGAGTATGAAAGAGACCCTTGAGACTGATAAGTTTTCTAAAAGCTGCAATTTTTTATCTCAAATTAATTAATTCAGAAAATGAATGACTGATGAATGAAACCATCTAAGGATACTATTACAACACGGAAGAACCTGGTAGACCCAATAGATTATTCTGTTGTTCGTAAACAAAAAGACTGTGTGTACTTTGTTCCAATTCTGGCTATTCTGATTTAAATTTTTAACGGAAATATGAATAAAATACATATTTTTACTTTCTTCAGAGAAAAACATATATAAAAATTTATTAAAAATATTTATATATATTAATCATATAGAAATAAGTTATATGTATAAATATTTATACTCACGTAAATATATATCACAAATATATAATATATTATACTTATATTACAACTCTCTCGTATGCATTATATATATTGCAACTTCTATACAAAGCTGCTTAGAAGGCAAATATGGCCCTAAGGGGAAAAAAGGACAAAGGTGTTTTACACATTTTGGAGTAGCAAATAAAGCAAAACAAACCAAAAAAAACAAAATAATAATGAATGGGAGTACCCTCTTCAATTAGGGAAATTAACATGCAACACAGAAAGTTTTTGTTTCTAAAATAAATTTCTAAAAATAATATCTTAAAATATGAAATCTTGCCTCTATATATTGGTAGGTTTTCAATTGCCCATTTTACCAACTTAAATATAAATGGACACCAGCAATTAATGTACTTGAAATAGGATAAAAAGCAAATTATAATGGCTTTTTAGAAACTGTGTAACAGAGTGATGGAACATTAAGTTGAAAGAACAAAGGCAGACTATGTATTTATGTAGGCTCTTGATTTTGCTTTATTTTACTTTAATTATTTTATTTTATTTTATTTTATTTTATTTTATTTTATTTTATTTTATTCTTTTATTTTTCAAGAGAAAGGGAAAGCTTGCACACACAAGGGGCCCAGGGAGAGGGAGAAAGAGAATCTTAAGCAGGCTCCACACCCAGTGCGGAGCCCAACATTGAGCGCACTGGTGGGCCCAACACAGGCCTGATCTCTCTCAAGATTATGAGATCATGACCTGAGCCGAAATCAAGAGTCAGAGCTTAACTGAGTGAGTCACCAAGGTGCCCCAGGCTCTTTAGCAAATGACACAAACACAACACAGAAAGAAAAAGTAATGTTTATTTCTCATTTTTTAAGTAGCCTATTAAGTATGACAAAATGAGTGAACCTCTTTGGGACTCCTTTTTCTTTACTTTAACATAAATTACAGTTATTGTTACACAATTATTTGGAACTGAAAAATAATATATAGCCTTAGATTTTAGTAATTTTCAAAAATGAGAAGTGAATGATTCTGTATACTTCATTTAAGATATATGCTTGGTTTGCTGGGAAGGAAGAGGGGGATCTATCTTGAATGAAATAAACAATAGCTATACATAAAATTAACTTATAAATATGAAAACCCAGTTGGATACAGACACTCAAAACACTCCAGTGACTTTCTTAGATTCTAGTTTTTCACTTTCTTATATTCCAGCTGACAGTGATATCACCTAAGTATTGAAACTTTGTGGGTCACAGACCATTTTAAGAGTCTGATGAACTCTATGAACTACCTTCCTTTAAAAATATCACTGCTCCCCCCCAAAATTATGGATATAATTTCAGAGGTTTCACAGAAGTTCAGCATGATTCACTAATTATAGACACAGATTAAGATCCTTATCTCAAGGAAAACCCAATATAAATATTAGGAGGTCATAATAGTTAACTTTTAAAATAACTGGATTTTAACATGTTGGGCATAGTGATAAAGAGATCTTTGGTCATTTATTTGTGGGATTTATCTTTACAAAAATTTCAATAAATAAAGTTCAATGAAAATGTGAGCCAAAATCAGTGGTAGGTCAGTGAAAAATTCCTTGGGTCAGAAGTGTATTTGCTTATATTCAAGTTTAATTTTAATTTTAAATAAACTGATAAGACCCTGGTTAATTTAGTGTTAGTTGAATGACATGTTATACTATTTTCTTTGGTGTATTAAAAAGAAAGTCTTTAAAAAGCATCAGTTGTGAATACTAAGACTGGTTTTTATGGCATACTTTCTTAAATCAATTTTTCTGCACGAAATCATCCAGACAATCATATCCACTTTTTGATTATAAAAAACAGGATTTTGGTGTCATATAAGGTCGGCTCAGAACGTTTACCATATTCAACAAGCAGTATACCACAGCTGATTTATTGCTCCCCCAGTTCAAGTGATATTCTGGGTTTCTTTCCTGGTTAACTGACACGCTATTGATTATTGACATGAATTGTCACTTAAGCAAGTTATAATACTATTATTAGTAGTAACTGGGTTATAAGATCACTAAATATACAATGTAATAAAAGAGATGGCTAATTTTTAAGTCTCCAAATAATACTTGAAATGCTTAACTGACATATTTTATACATAAAATCATGAACTATGGTTTTTAATCCCACTTATTTAATCTTCATTTTGTTGTAGAGGTGGTTTGTATATACAGAACGGCACATATTTACATGGGGGAGGGATTGTAGTTCCTGTTGTGTCTGCTTACACATTAAATTATTGTACTGTAGGTAAATACAGGTTTTGTTCTATGTAAATAAGTGAGATGACAGATCTTTTTACTAATCCCTATTTACATGTATTATCTAGATTTTTACCGGTGACAGTGAATCTAGTTAATAGCCATAGTGCTTTATGGAAATGTACATTGAAAAGTTTAAAATATCATATAAATATAAGGAAACATTATTATAGGTGAATTAACTATTATTATTGCTGTTTGCCACCATACTATAAACACATAACCATAATTTAAATTCAGTATTAAACGTATTAGTCCAATACTCTGAAATACTGATGTAACTTTTGGTATGAAAAGAGATCTACTTAGCTGAACAAATGTTTATGAAACTTTGTGAATGCCTTATGCGACACAGTTTTATGTCTGTGAGGAGTTATCCACTTTGGGTAAGAAAGAAATTTTAGGAAACTAGCTTTTGGTAAAACAAAACACAACTCTCCAGGCAGAGGTGGAACTACCAGGAAGCCACTGAAGCAGAAGCTTCTGGGCTTCTTACTATATGACTGGTCATCTACTTCCAGGGCCTTACATGGGTTCTGTAGCATTGGGAACAATTATATGCTTTTATAACTTTTGAAAAAGTAACGTATTTTATCTGAAAGCAGTTAAGACTGTTTTCTGTTCACTTTGCCTTTTTTATGCGTTCCTCAGGGTAAATGGGGTTGGAACAATTGAAGAAAGTTTTGAGAGCTGTCTGAAAGGAAGCTGAGTTGGGGATACATTGCAATTGAGTTAAATAGCACATAGCTAACAAGATTCACAGTCTCTAGCATGAATACTTATGCCATTGCTGGTTGTCTCTGTGTAGGAATGGCTTTCTGTCATCCATCATGCCAATTAGGCTGGTGTCATACCACAAGGATGTAAACACCTAAGACAGAGGCATCTTACTCCATAAACATGTCCAACAGCATCTGACCCTAGAAGAGAAATGGAGAAAAAAAATTGGTCTTGAAATATACATACTCAAGTGCTAGTCTGTGGAAATTTGTTCAAAACTTACAGCTTATAAACGAAGGAAACAACAACTCTAAAACTTTACATGAAAGCACTAATGATGAGCTGTGAATCTAAAAGAAAATTTTCTAAATTATTAGCATTAATAAAAGATTTTTTCAACTATGCTAGATGATTGAATTACCTTCCCGTTCTCTTTACAGAAAATATTATAACATCGTTTCATGTGAGGAAGCAGTTAAAGAGTATGCAGCTAAAAAATGTAGAAAGTAGAATTATAGAGATGTGTGAGGCCGTTATTACTAAAAATATGCATTTTATTTGCATTTTGTGATGTTTATAGTATTTGCCAGCTTTTTAAAATATGTAATGTATTCTGATTTTTCTTTTCTAAAAAATATTCACTTGTGTCTGATTTTGTATGCATAAATTTGTATTATTTTTTAAAGAGGGCCCAGATTATATAAACTTTAGGTCTCATTAAACCTTGTTCCACCCTTATCTGAGAAAGTTATAAAGAACTCTGGGCCAGAGAATCTTCAAGAAGGAAGAAGCAGTCCAGTGACCTTTATCTTTTTCTTTTTTTCTCAGTGACCTTTTTCTTATGGCTTTCTTTTTTTTCCTCAAGGTTTATTTATTTTTGAGAGAGAGTGAGAGAGTAAGCGGGGCAGGGGCAGAGAGACAGGGGGACAGAGGATCTGAAGTGGGCTCTGTGCTGGCAGCAGAGATCCCAATGCGGGGCTCGAACTCATGAACCGTGAGATTACGACCTGAGCCGATGTTGGATGCTCAACCAACTGAGCCATCCAGGCACCCCTTTCTTATGGCTTTCTAACTTGTTTCCTGATGCTGGCACTACAATTAGCCTTCAGGAAAATAGATTTCTTTTTTGTTTTGAAATTCTGTGCCTTGTCCCCATTCCTTCCAAAGAAGAAAGTTTGTGTCAACATTGTTATAGTGAGTCATCTTTGTATGGTAGTATGACGGGTGGTTTTAAAAATACATATTTTTTTTCCTCTTAGGTTTTTAATTCCAGTAGAGTTAACACACAGTCTTATATTAGGTTCAGGTGTGCAATTGATTCGGCAATTCGAATTCAGCAATTCGAATCAGTTCAGTGATTCAGCAATTACTCAGTTCTTATAATGATAAGTGTACTCTTTTTTTTTTAATTTTTTTTTTAACCTTTATTTATTTTTGAGACAGAGAGAGACAGAGCATGAACGGGGAGGGGCAGAGAGAGAGGGAGACACAGAATCGGAAGCAGGCTCCAGGCTCTGAGCCATCAGCCCAGAGCCCGATGCGGGGCTCGAACTCACGGACCGCGAGATCGTGACCTGGCTGAAGTCGGACGCTTAACCGACTGCGCCACCCACGCGCCCCAAGTGTACTCTTAATCTTAATCACCTATTTCACCATCTCACCAGCCACTTCCTCTCTGGTAACCATCAATATGTTCTCTATAGCTAAGAGTCTGTTTCTTGGTTTCTCTCTCTCTTTAATGTTTATTTATTTTGAGAGAGAGAGAGAGAGAGAGAGAGGGAGCGAGTGCGGGAGGGGCAGAGAGAGAGGGAGAGAGAGAATCCCAAGCAGTCTCTAAACTGTCAGCCCAGAGTCTGACGCAGGGCTCAGTCTCACAAACTGCAAGATCATGACTTGAGCTGAAATCAAGAGTCGGATTCTTAACCGACTGAGTAACCCAGGCGCCCCTCTCCTTTTTATTTTTAAAATACATATTCTTTTGACATTGCTTATGTTTATTTTATACATTGTAAGTGTGGCTTTATTTTTTTTAATTAAGGTTTTATTTTAAAGGACTTGGCTTAAACACAAAGTGAAAATTATCTTTGTTGCCATAAATTCAGTTCAAATTGATCTTAAATTTAGATTATGGAATATTACATGCCAGGCCCTAGAATTATCCAAATAATTCATTCATATTACAGTGTTAATTTTTAAAATGTATGAAAAAAAGCCCTGAAAAGATCATACAATGTGAGCTAAATATTCAGTGTTACAAAACATGGTTTTCTGAAGGAAACACAGCTTATTTCTTGTAAATTATCTTGAATCTCTTACCCTATCTGAGCAGTCAGTGGAGAAACATTGGACTGACTACCTGAGGAATCTTCCTCTCCCCATGTCCTTCTTTGGCCCTTCCTCATCCACAGGGACTTTCTGTGGAGGACAGTGAGGGATGATTGAGGTTAAAAGTTGTTATGGACTAAATGCGTTCCCTTTTTGTATGTTGAAATCCTAGGCCCCAATGTGGTGGTTTTCAGAGGTGCAGCCTTTGGAGGTAATTAGGTCTAGATGAGATCATGAAGCAGGGCCCTTATGATGAGATTAACGCACTTAGCAAGCAGACACAGAGAATTTGCTCTCTCTTTGCCATGTGAGAGTACAGCAAAAAGAAGGCAGCCGTCCACAAACCAGGAAGAGGGCCTTCACCAGACACAGGATCTGTCAGAAACTTGATCTTGGACTTCTCAGCTTCCAGAATTGTTAGAAACAAATGTTTATTGTTTAAACCACCCAGCATATGGTATTTTGTTATAGCAGCTTGAGCAGAGTGAGACAAAGGTCCATCTCTGGGGAGGTGCTGCTAAACTTACATTCCTCCACGTCTCCACAAAAGACAGACCATCTTCCAGATACAATAGAACTATCTCTTCACGGCTCTTCTTTCCCTTGTTTTCTGCCTTCATCAAACATTATGGTTATTTTCACAGTGGGGTTTAAATCCTACTCACATGTCGGGAGAACATTCTTAACTGTTGGTGGCAAGATCCCTTGAAGGGACAGCTTCTCTTTGTTCTTGGTGGAGGAGATGATTCAGTAAGCCTCCTTTGGGATTCAAATTGAGCCTTCAGAAGCCTGCTCCGCCTGGATTTCAAGCATTTAGCAGGAAGGATTTTATTATAGGTTCAGGAACTTACTTTCTCAAGGAAAACTCTAGAGGGGGTTACAGGATGGATGGAGGACCCAGAAGGACAAATAAAATCTCAGTTATTTTATTATAAAATGCCCATGATAACCTCCTTCTTTTTGCTCCGGTGTGACAATGTTAAGAAAAGTCTCTGGCTTGATGTACAGGCTTGATGCCTCTGCATTCCTCTGGGGAGGTATTGAACAGAAGCTAAGATTTGCGTTCCGGGGAGTGTACGGATGCAGGAGCCAGAGGACGGCAGGACAGCTGGCATCCAGGCCATGTGCAGTTAATTCTGGCGAATGAATGAATGACAAAATCTAAGAAATACATAGCCTATTTTAGTCAAACTTCAAAGAAGTCTACAGAGACCTGGGTAGAATGTGAAGATAAAATGTAACATTAATGCAGCACAGACAGTCTCTTCCACATGGTATGATGCTCCATTCCAAATTCAATCCTATTCCTCCAAGAGCACTCTTTGCTCCAGTCTGGACTGAAGATGATCCCTGATACGCTGTGGGAAAATACATGGCTAAGATTCTCTCCCAGAAGAAAACTGATCATTTCAGGATATGAGCTGTCCTTGCACTGATTTAATACTTGGTACCACACTATGACTCCCCCAGAACAATGAGGAAGTAATAGCAGCTACTAAAAGGCCCTAACAAAGGGATCCTTCTTAGAATAAAGTACTTATGTAAAAGACAAAACACTGCCTCTATCCCAGGTGACAGGATCTGTTTGTAATTTCCCAAAACACAGTTTTCAAGCTACCAAAAAAAAAAAAAAAAGTTTAGGTGCCATTGTCTCTGCTCACTTTATATTTCATATAACCATTAGCTGTTAAAATTTGAAAAGAAAAAGAGTTGAAATGACATAAAATGCATTTAGTACATATAACAGATATATGATTCAACTTAACATGTATCTTAGAATTGGAATAATTGTGTCTGTTTATAACCTCTAGAATTAAATGAACTGTTACATTCTCAACAAACATCAAAAAAGTCAAATCTGTTGACAGTTTGTGACTATGCAGTAAGCAATGTATACTAAAATTTGTTTTTATTAGCTTAGTGTACATTAAAAAAATTTTTAATGTTTATTTTTGAGAGAGAGAGAGAGAGAGAGAGAGAGAGAGACAGAGCATGAGTGGGGAAAGAGCAGAGAGAGAGGAAGACTGAATCCCAAGCAGGCTCCAGGCTCTGAGCTGTCAACACAGAGCCCGATGTGGGGCTCAAACTCACAAACCACAAGATCACAACCTGAGCCAAAGCTGGACGAGTCAAACATTTTCAGCTCCCCAAAATTCTAATGCTTAATTTCCTTCTTTAAAAGTAGAAATTTTATTTCCAAATATCCTGGCCATTGACTTAGTAGGGTTTCTGCTTGTAACAATATTTTATGTCATTTCAAACACAATACAACCAGGTTCTAAAATTCTTCATGCTAAATGCTAAAGTACAGCTATTAAATGACAAAAATTTGAAATACCTCTTATCCTAAAAGATGATTAAAAAAATCAACGAATACATCCATACAATCCACACAATGATACAGGAGTATGCAATCCAATAAGGGCATGGTATATAGTTCTCTCTATTAAAATAAAAATAAATCACAAAATAAAAAAGTGGCCTACAAAGCACATGAATAGTAACCTAGTGGTGTTAAAGGTATGTAGTCACACACACACAAAAACTGAAAAGATGTACATTAAACTTTCTTACATTAAATATTTTTATTGGTAATTACTTGGTAATTTCTTTCCTCATACTTTCAGTTTTCTAGTTTAAACAGGTATACTTAGATCTTAATAAAAATATAGCTCTTTTGAGTTAAAGTTAAATGTAAAAGTTAATAAATATATAAAATCAAAGTGGAGAATCATAATCACTTGCAGGTTCATTGTAAATGTGTATGTCTAAAATACTGTTTTAAGTTACAGATTGCTCAATGCTTAATTGAGTCTTTCATTTCCAGAGAGTATTAGTTTGTCTAAAGGATATTCAACCACCTTATCCTCCCCATATTTTATATTTTATTCTTGAATCTGACAAATTGTGCCTCCTGCCACCTCAACCTAAAACTAGCACCCGTTTCATTACCTTTCTTGTTAAATAAAATGGAATGACTTTGTTTCTGCTCATAGAACCTAAGTTTCATGAGGTCTAGAACTTGGCTTTTTTCACCATGGTGACATGCATGGTTTAAAGTATGCGTCCAGCAAAAATTTGATAAAATCTAACTGTCAAACTTTTTCACTTCCATTAGCTTACTTCAGTCCCCCACATGTTTTCTGTTGATGTCCTGCACTGAGCTATTGCTTTCTTATCTTACCCATACTATGAATCCTGTTGCTGATTTTGACACAAAAACATGTTCATGATTTACACGCACAAACCACACAGAACTGTGTGTTATTCACTTGTGTGTTGACTTGTTTCTTGGGTTCATTGTACTTCATATCTTCGGGTGTTCACACTCAACATATTCACCTTTTTGTATTATTGTATCTTTATTAACAAAGATGCTTCAAACGCTTTTGAAAATGAGAAAATTGGAGAAGGAAGAATGGCAGCACACGAAGTAGAGAGTGGCTTTGATATGTGTTGGTTATAATTAGAGTGACTGTATAAGTTATTGCTCCAACCATGGCATTTTTGAGAATGAAATGGAGAGTGCATATTAATTACAGAGAACATGACCAGCTCTCTAACCCACGTTCTCTGTGCATGTGTCATTACCCACCTTTTTTTCCTTTCCGGCCACATGGAATATTTTTTGCATGAAGTACATAGGTACAAGGGTATCATTCTATCCATGAAGTACAGATTTTTCATTCTGAATTGTAATTTGCTAAATTCTCCTGTGAATTTGTAAAATTAAAGCAAAAGCTGAGATTCTCAGTATATTCTAGCTTTGTGTCTCAGAATTCTCCTTAAAGCAATGAACATAGAGAAAACAATGTACTTAAAGTCTAAAGAGATAAAAGGCAAAAATATCGGAGGGAGGAGAGAGAAGTTAGCATAATATTTCAAAAAAAAATTTCTGCCCAAATGCAAAGCCTTCACAACTGGGTTCATTCCAGCTTATCCAGTGTCTTTACTTGCCATTCTCTTGCTCAGTGACATTTTGCCTCTACAAAACTGAACCTGGCCAGCTTTCTTAGTTCTCAGGGTTTTTTCTCCATGTCTTTGCGCAAGTGGGCTCCTTCACCATGCTTTTGTCCAGAATTTCTTGAGAACACAGCAGAATCAGAGTGCCTGGGTGGCTCAGTCGGTTAAGTGTCTGACTTCGGCTCAGGTCATGATCTCACGGTTCGTGGGTTCGCCTCCTGCATCAGGCTCTGTGAGACTGGAACCTGCTTCAGATTGTCTCCATCTCTCTGCCCCTCCCCTGTTCATGCTCTATCTCTCTATCTCTCTCAAATATAAATAAAACATTTAAAAAGAAAGAAAGAAAGAAAGAAAGAAAGAAAGAAAGAAAGAAAAGAAAGAAACACAGGATCTAACATTCCTTCCATCAGGTTCTTAAAGCACCTTGTACTCTGGCTTGAAAGTCTTGCATGTCTCCCTGGTTAGACTCCTGGCTTCCTTTTACATTTCTTACTTTCAATTTTCCTTTGTCTCAATTCTTTCCCTCAAAAAAAAAAATACATTAATTTGTTTTATTATTACAGAAGCAATGTATGTGTGTTCTAACAATTTGATCTGACAATTCTATAAAAAAATTAAGTGCTTTTCTTTACTCCAATCTCAACTCCTTAAGATACCAAGTATAACAATTTGATAAGTATCCTTAGACATGTTTCTATTATATATATTATATACGCATACACGTAGTGTATATATAACTGTTGAGTTTCCTTTTTCTCTTGATATATAATGGACACCTCTAGAAAATAAGCGTGTCAGATCCAATTCATTCTATTACGGAATATTCCACAGTCTCACAATGTTTTCAAGTATCTCAGGAAACCTATATGAGGTAACACATATCATTATATTTGAAATTACCTGGCACAAAGCAAATTCTCAGTAATTTTAGCTGTCATTCAGAACAATATAAGGAGCAACATTTCAAATTTTTACCCTTAAAGTATCTCTAAAATCTGTTCCCTTTTCGGCATTGCTACCATGACCTCCAATTTTATTAGGAAAGTTTATAAAAATCCTCACATACTAAATATATGAGCTCTTAGTGAAATGAGCTCTTAGTGAAATGAGATGACAAACAGCTTAGGCTTTTCCATTGTAGAAGTGTTTATATTTTCTTGTATTAAAATAATGCCAGTTATGGTTTTGCTTTACAGTTGTGTCTTATTGTATTGTGGTAGTTTTAAATCAAACCAAAATTTTTGATTCTCTTACAACTGATAGGTGGGGGTCTCAGCTCTTGCCTTGAATGTACGGAAGTTTATGGTGGCTTCTATCGTTAACAGTAAAAATAACACTATGTGACTTCTGAGCTAGGTCAGAAAAAGCCATTCAGCTTTCACCTGCTTCTCTTGGGATGCTTGCTCTGAGATAATCCAGCCACCACATAAGAAGGCTGCCTACTCCAACTCTACCAATTTGGAACAAAAGAACATTACAGACAATTGTTATATGCTGAGGGACAAAGCATGATGTAGAAAGGGGGGTATAAAAAAGGAAGTGAATAAAGACAATATGGCAACAGTGGTTGCCTCTGGCCGTCGACGTTATAAATCATATTTTCTAGCCCTTAAAATTATATTGGACTTTCCAAAATATTTATTTAAAATTTGTATTTCTATTATTGTTAAAATCAAAGTAAGCCAATAAGAAAAGGGAAAATAAATTATGTTATTCTACATAAGTGTAAACCTTAATATAATGTTGTTACTTATGGTCGGGCAGAGCACCTGGGTAACTCAGTTGGTTAAACATCCAACTCTTGATTTAGGCTCAGGTCATAATCTCATCGTTCATAAGTTCAAGCCCCCAGTAGAGCTCTGTGCTGACAGTGAGGAGCCTGCTTGGGATTCTCTCTCTCTCCTTCTCTCTCTGCCCCTCCTCTGCTCTCTCTCTCTCCCTCTGTCTCTCTCTCTCTCCCTCAAAATAAATTAAAAAATACATACATACATACATACATACGCAAGCTTCCCTTTGCTGTTCTCAAAATAGATAGGTATTAACTAAAAATAAAGCAAAATTTAAAAAACTGAGGATAGGTTAACTAATTACATTTATTATTTCTATCTAAAGAATAGACAGATTAAACTTACTCATTGAAACCTCTTTGTGGAAACTATTGACTGAATGAAATGTTTTTAAATGAATGAGTGATTGGGGTGCCTGGGTGGCTCAGTCGGTTAAGCGGCCCACTTCGGCTCAGGTCATGATCTCGCGGTCCGTGAGTTCAAGCCCCCCGTTGGGCTCTGTGCTGACAGCTCAGAGCCTGGAGCCTGTTTCCGATTCTGTGTCTCCCTCTCTCTCTCTGACCCTCCCCCATTCATGCTCTGTCTCTCTCTGTCTCAAAAATAAATGGTATAAAATAAATTAGAGTATGTCATACGAAAGTCAAATACCAGGTCTGTAGGTTAACATGCTGCATTTAAAACCAAAAGTATTTACAGGAGTCAATTGACACCTGCACACACACAAATGTACACAAAGATGTGAAGCTGTTTTCTTCTTACCCTGTTCCAGTTGAAACATTCTCAGACTTCACTTCATTTTTTTCTTCAGAAAAACTTCATTTTTATTTTATGATTTAAGCAATACGAATACAATCATGTTATTAAATAATGACCATAAACCTATAACTATTCAAATTGTATATACAAACCAGTGAGAGGTGATATCACTGCATTAGGTATTTCTTAGTAAAATGATTGGCAATGTTAACTCATATGTCAGAAGGAAAAGTTTAATGCTGATTTATTCAAATAAATAATGTTAATATGTTGTTCTTTCAAATGGTGTTAAGAAAGGAAAAAAAAGTGCTGAGTGAGAATTATGTTGTTGTTATTGCTACAGCGCTGCTGTTGTTTACAATGTTGGTTATTACAGAGCCTCACTACCTCGTCAAGTATCAAAGGAGGCAGAAGAAATTTATCAATTTTGTGGATATAAAATTTCCCAATTCATACACTATGCTGATATTGGAGAAAGAGTAGAATCCTAGGATTCCACAATCTCAGTAAATGTTTATTGACTAAATAAAAGATGAAAATTGATTATTTGACAAGTATGATTATCCAGTATGTACTCACTATTAGCAAAGACACTATCACAAATATGAAGTTTCTATTGGAATCAAACAAATACTATCTATGGAACTTTAACAGCATAAAATATTCTGTGCCACTCTCCTCTTTTAGGAGAAGAGAAGGCTCATCACCATCAGATTGCTGTTGTTCCCAAGCTTCTTCATCATCCTTGATCTTCACCTTTAATAAGCTATCTGTTTTTCTTGGTGGCATCTTCACTTTCTAGCCAGTGTAGATTATTTATTATGGGAAAGTTTTTTTGTTTGTGATTTCTTTGGAGACTTATAAAAAAGGGTAAAAACATCAAGTTTCTTTATAGATGGCATCTATAATGAAAACAAATCAAAAGTAACAATCAGGTTACTTATGACCTGACTTGTTATACAAAAATTTAATTCTACAAATTACTAACAAGTACCTTTGCCAACAACAATACTATTCAATTAGTTAGAAACAGTCTAGATTTTGGTACAAAAATTCTGTACAATATCCTTCCATGAAGAGGAGCTTCCTGCTTTGGGTGGTGGGAACAGATTTTGGGAACAGAGGGAGAAGACTGATCCTCAGGGACTGACTGGGACACTTGCATTGAACATGACAATTATTGTAGTTCCACATAAGGACCGAAAATTTTGGCTCTCCATTTGAACTATAAACGAAAGCAGGGTGCCCTGAAGTACTAGAAGACGTGGCCACGAAGAGATCAATTATGCCTTTTTTGTAATCAGTCAAATCCAAAAGACAGCCTTCAACGACTTCCATGAAAAGAGCATAAGATTAGGGAAATAGGCTGCTGACACCATGCTCCTTTCTTCATTGCACCCAAAATATATCTTTTTCTATAGCTATACCCATACCCATACCTATACCTACATATACCTGTACCCATACTTATATATATATATATAAACTATATCTATATACTCTATCTATCATCTATTAATGTTATCTTTTTGGGAAACTAGTATTAAGAACGCTCTCAACTTCTATCCATAGCTATATGGAGTATGTTCATTGACTTTTAAAGGTTTGTGTTTCAAAGGAAAAATAAATGAAGAGAAAACAATATTGTGATACATAGGGGAGATTATCTTGACACTCATAATATTACAAGAGTTCTTACAAACTGATAAGAAAACAAATATAAAAAGAGGGCAAAACAGGGGCACCTGGGTGGCTCAGTCAGTTGAGCATCCGACCCTTGATTTCTTGATTTTGGCTCATGATTTCACAGTCCGTGGTTTTGAGCCCCATGTTGGGCTCTGCTATGACAGGGCAAAGCCTGGGGATTCTCCGACTCTTCCTCTCTCTCTCTGTCCTTCCCCCCACAAAAATAAATAAATAAAAAAGATGGGCAAAAAATATAAAGAAAACATATGAAGGAAAAATCATAGATGAGGAAACACATGTGGTCAGTAAATATGAAAAAATATTTTCTCTCACCACTGGTTGGAGAAGTGCAAATTGAAGCAATATCATTATTCACCCATCAGATTGTTGATAGTTAATAAGTTTTTCTATTCAGTGTTGTCATTAATGTGAAGAAAGGGAAAGGCTCATGCATTTTTTTTGCCATTTTTAAGTGTACAATTCATGACATTAATTACATTCATAGTGTTGTGCAACCATCACCACTCTTGATTTCTAAAACTTTTATCACCCTAAACAGAAACTCTACAATCATTAAGCACTAACTGTTATAACCCCTTCCATCTAGCCCCTACTTTCTAAATCTATGAACATGCCTATATTAGATATTACATATAAGTGGAATTATGTAATTGTTTTTTGGGGTCTGGCTTATTACACTTAACATAACGCCGTCAAAGTTCATTCATGTTGTAGCGTTGATCAAAACTTCATTTTTTATGACTGAAAAACATTCCATTTTATGCACATACCACATTCATTTGTCAATGGACACTTGGATCATTTCCACCTTTTCGCTCTTGTAAACATGCTGCAATGAACATTGACATACACGTATGTGCTCAGTTCCTGTTTTCAATTCTTTGGAGTGTACGCTTAGGAGGAGAATTGCTAGGTCATGTGGCAATTCTCTTTTTAGCTTTTTGATGAATCACCAGACTGCTTTTCACAATGGCTCCACCATTTACACACCCATTAGCAATGAACAAGGATTTCAAATTTCTCCATGTTCTCAGAAACAGTTGTTCTCTGTTGCTTTTCAGGTTTTTACAAATGATTACTATAGGTATCTTAGTAGGTATGAAGTGATATCTCATTGTGCTCTTTATTGTATTTTCCTCACAACTGATATTGTTGAACATCTTTTCAATTATTGACTTACTTCATATTTGCATATCTTCTTTGGAGCAATGTTTATTCAAATTCTTTGCCTTTTAACTGGGCCATCTTTTTGTTGTTAAGTTGTAAGGGTCATTTTATAATTTGAATATCAAACCTTTATCAGATATATGATATCCAAATATTTCCTCCCATTCTGTAGGTTGTATTTTCACTTCCTTGATAATGTTTTTTGAGACATGAAGGTTTTTAATTTTCACGAAGTCCAATTAATCTCTTCTTCACTTTTGTTGCTCATGCTTTTGGTGTCGTACCTAAGAATTTATTGCTCAATTCAAGATCTTGAAGATCTACCTCTCTGTGTTCCTCTAAGAGTTTTATAGTTTTAGCTCTTATAGTTAGGTTGTTGATCCACTTTGAATTAATTTTGGTAGACGGTGTGAAGTAGAGGCCCAATCTAATTTCTTTGCATGTCCAGTTGTCTCAGCATCATTGGTTGACAAGACTGTTCTTTCCCTATTGAATGGACTTTGCCACTTTGTCAAAAATTAATTGGCTGTGTGTCGGTATATTGCTGAACTCTCAATTCAATTCCATTGTTCTCTGTCTATTCTAATGCCACTACATACTATTTTGATATCCTGTAGCTTTGCAGTAAGTTTTGAAATTGAGTTGTGAGTCCTCCAAGTTTGCTCTTTATTTTAAAATATTTTGATTACTCATATCAATCTAAGAATCAACGTCTCCATTTATGCAAAAAGCTTGCTGAAATTTTGATAGGGATGGCTTTGAATCTATAAATTACTTTGGCTAATACTGACATCTTAATGATATTAAGTCTCCCTATTCATGAGATGTATTCCATTTATTTAGAGTTTCTTTAATTTCTGTCAGTAATATTTTTTAGTTTTCAGTGTACTAGTCTTACACTCTCTTGATAAATTTATTCCTAGGTATTTAATTCTTTTAGATGTTGTTGTACATAGATTTGCTTCATTAGTTTCCTTTTTGGATTGTTCACTGCAAGTATTTAGAAACAATTGTTCATGTGTGTGTGTGTGTGTGTGTGTGTGTGTGTTAGTCTTGCACCCTGCAATGTTGCTGAATTCATTTATTAGCTTTAGTAGCTTTCTCGTGAATTCTTTGAGAATTTCTTTTTTTTTAATTTTTTTTTAATGCTTATTTATTTTTGAGAGAGAGAGAGACAGAGCATGAGCAGGAGAGGGGCAGAGAGAGAGGGAGACACAGAATCTGAAGCAGGCTCCAGGCTCTGAGCTGTCAGTCCAGAGCCCGATGCAAGGCTCAAACTCACAAACGGTGAGATCATGACCTAAGCCGAAGCCGGACGCTTAACGACTGAGCCACCCAGGCGCCCCATTGAGAATTTCTATATACAGGATAATATCACCTGCAAATTGAGATAGTTTTACTTTTTCCTTTCCAATTTGGATGTCTTTTATTTCCTTTTGTTGTCTAATTGCTCCTGATAAAGCTACCAGTACATCACAGCGGTGAAAGCAGGCGTCTTGTCTTGCTCCTGATCTTAGGGAGAAAGCTTTCAGTCTTTCACCAATGAGTATGATGTTAGCTATGAGTTTTTCATAAATGGCTTTTATAATGCTGTTGGGATTATTAATTACTTTTGCTTTTCAGGCATTTTTTGGTAATATCGGTAACATTAAATATATGAGTACTTTTGAGTTCCTGTTCATATATGGTTTGCACAGAGACAAAAGGACCATTTCTAAGAGTAAATTATAAAATATCTATAGAGGAGTATTTTGAGGGGAGGCATTATTAAAAGCTGGCATCAACTTAGTTATCCATAAATATTTTCTATATTTTGATATGTATGCATTGTGGAATACTTTGAATTTATTAAAAATAATTCAATATGTACATATGGACCTGATCAAATGTACATGATCTGTTTCCAGGTTAAAAAAAATATTATATATATATATATATATATATATATATTAACAACATAAGCTCACTTTTATAAAAACAAGACCAGAACTACCCTAAATATTATGTGTGTATGCATGTATGTATGTGTATTTCTGTAAGTATTAAGTATGGAGAAGGATACATACCATGTAGTTAAAATTGTTTACCTAGAAAATAGAAGGATGGAAAAACTTTGCTAATTTTCGTTATTAATCTTTTAAAGATTGTCTTGCACAATGGTATAAATTTTTCAGAATATGTAAGTAATATTTAATTACAAATTAATTGATGAGTACTTCAGGAAGATTCATTAGGGAATGAATAATAAATACTTGAGGAATAGTCAGAAAAAGAGGTTCTTAAGTCAAGGAAAAATATTGTTACAAAAAGAAATTAATCCACTTCATAGTTTTGCTCAATGCCTAACGAACAAAAATGTAGAGGCCAGCATGACAGACTACATAGAATAAGCTGGAAGGAGTGAGACAATGAGGTTTTGTAAATGACTCTGGAGATAATGAGTAATTAAGACAGGAAAACACTCACTTCAAGGAGTTTAATAGATTGTGTTCTCTTCTTAGTGCTTCTGTAAAATTAAAGTTTACATAGTTGTTATTCATGTAAAGGCCAAAATATAAAGTAGAGTATGCCATTTTATCTTGTGATCAACTGAATCTATGCACAGACCATTTCCCCCTAAGTTTAGAGGCTTGCTGCCACCTATGGATAAGAGTAGAGTATGACAGTCTGCATGAAGACTTCCCAATGTCCAATAGTGAATATCAAATGCACATTTGAGTTTCGTACATTTTAGTTAAGTTCAATTCAGTTAAAATAATATTTAATATCAATATTAAACATCAAATTATGCACTGGACATTCATATGTAAATAAGGCTTTGATTGTCAAGGAGCTTATAGTAGCTACTTGACAGATAAACCTAGAAAAAGACATAATTTCAATACCATGAGATAGAAGAAAATGTATTATGGGAAAATAGCAGAGTTCAATTTTGATAATGTGTAAGATGAAGCAGAAATTGTGAGGAGTAAAGGGTGAGACTTACGTCTTTGCCTAATGACAAAGTCCAGATCATGGAAAACTGTGTTTTAAGGTAGAAAAATATTTCATGTAAATTAATACAACGTGTGTGTATGTTGAGTGATATAAAATAGTTACATCCTAGAGATGTTGGATGGAGATGCTGATCATATGAATCTGAAGCTCAGACAAAAGTTCAGGAGTGGATATTCACATTTATGAGCCAGTGGACATGAATAATAGATAAACCATGACAGAGAATGAATCATGAAATAATACTATGGACAAAGTGAGACAAACAAAGAGGCAAAGAGAAGAGTCAGGAGCACATTTATTAAGAGTCAGAAGAGTTGGGCGCCTGGGTGGCTCAGTCAGTTGAGTGTCCAATTCTTGATTTCAGCTCAGGTCATGATCCTGGAGTCGTGGCATCAAACCCTACATCCAAATCCTTGCTGAGCAGGGAGGCTGCCTAAGATTCTCTTTCTCTGTCTCTCCACCCCTCTCTCTCTCTCTCCCTCTGCTGTCTCCCCTACGCATGAGTGCACTCACTCTCTTTAAAATAATAAATAAATAAATAATAAATTAATGTTAAAAAAAAAGAGAGAGAAGGGCAAAAAAAAACCTACCAGGAGATAATTTATAAGGGTATAACCAGAAGACTCCTAGGGCACTGAAAAGGGATTTTTATTTTTTTTTCTGTGTCACAGGATTCTTTAAAAATGTTTGATAAAAATGTATGGATGCTTTCCCAGAAGAATACAAAAAACTTGCATAAAGAATAAAGAATAAAATAGGTATTGTGCTTATTTTACTTCCTTTAAATTAATTTAAAATGTAAAATCAATATAAAATAATTTTAAATAGAATATATAATGTTAACAAATAGTACAGTATAACTAATATAATCGCTATCAACTTGTGGAATTTAATATCATTCATACAATCAGTTATGGAACATAAAGCAATATCAACAAATAGTTCCATCCTCGTTACTGTAGTTTTATATTTTCAAGTACAGAAATGAAACTTGGAAACAAAGAAAAAGCATAGTTTAGTAAAGGATGTTATATTTTGAGTCTCAGTTTGCAAAGTAGACTTCTGTGTGCAAGATAAATATTATATTTTATATTAAATTAATATTTTACATTAATATTTGCTTTTAAGAACTAAAAATGCTGTCTCATAAAACGACATAGCCACATATAGGAAACAGACTATGTAGCCTAATTTGCCAGAAAAGTGCAAACAAGTGTAATACGACACCAGATTTTTCTAAGACCTGACGGAGGATTCATTTCAAAGTCTACTCTACTAAGGACATGTCCTTGCCAGTTGGCAGCTGTCTCAGAACTAGGGAAGGTAACTCAGGACTCCCACTTCATCTTCAACAAAAGCTGTAGACACACACTGACCTAGATGATTTCTCCAATAGATTTGATATGAATTTCAATATAATAAAAAATAAGACCATATAGGTAAAATTAAGGAGACAGCCAGGCAGTCTACGGAAGACATGTGGACAATTATCAGAGTAATCTGCAAGGAATGTGTTAGCAAACTGTGGCTAGTATGCCCAATAAAGCTGTGTTCTGTACTTGTAAGTAAAATTTTACTGTAACACAGCTATACCCATTTGTTTACAGATTGTGTATGACTGCTTTTGCCTCACAACAGCAGAGATAAGTAGTTTCTGCAAAAGACTGGTAAGGAAAACCAAAAATGTTTACTACCTTATCCTTTACAGAAAAAGTTTGCCAAACCTAGAGCAAAAGCTGGACATTACCTATCAAGTGGAAAGATTCTATCTCACTTAGGGAGTACTTAGAAATCCTCGGCTAAGTGTTGACTAACACAGATTCTGCGTCCTCTTAGATCTTATATTCTAATTAGCATGTTTACTCTGTCACCAACAATAGAAAAAGATATTCCATTCACCATGTATGTAATAATGACCCAACAACAACAATACGGTAGGAATCACTGTTAATTAGTATTAACTAGGTATTATGCTCAACATTGTATATGCATCTTTTTATTTAAATTTTATACTAACTTAATGATAAGTGATTATATATTATTTCCATTTTTAAGAGGATAAAATGAGGCTTAGTTTTTTTTTGTAACATACTTAAGATCACATTTAAACAAACGCAATCAATGTCAAGAGCCTCAGCTCTTGATAATATGATTAGGTGGGGGCACCTGGGTGACTCAGTTGGTCCGGCTCTTCTTTTTTTTAAGTTTATTTATTTTTGAGAGAGACACAGAGACACAGTACGAGTAGGGAATAGGCAGAGAGAGAGGGAGACACAGAATCTGAAGCAGGCTCCGGGCTCTGAGCTGTTAGCACAGAGTCCGATGCAGGGCTTGAACTCACGAACTCTGAGATTATGATCTGAGTTGAAGTCGGATGCTTAACCAATTAAGCCATCCAGGTTCCCCAGGGTTGAGTTCCTTTGAGTGTAGCTGATGATGCATGTTATCTTTCAAAATTTTATATAATTCCTAAGAGAGTGATTTCCAAATATAAATGGTTGAAATATAATTCTTATTAATATATTATTTGTATTCCATTGGACCTTCTAGAATTCTATTGTATAAGTACTGTATTTTTAAAGGAATAAATTGGTCGACAATTACTTTAACGATAATTGAGGTTTGACATGACCAGCTGGAGATATTTGAAACATTAAAGTCTGTTTCTATATAAGATCAAGATCTGTAAAAGTTACTTAATATTTACTTTAATGATTGGTTTAAAGGTAACAGAACCTCCTCTCCCTTCCCCCTCAAAAAAAACACCCACAAAACAACAACAAAATCCTAGAAAAACTTGTTAGGGTTTTGTTTTTTCATTCTCTTTAAGAATTTTCTTCATTTTTAAGATATGCTTATCTTTTGCAGATGCATCCATTGTCATTTGGTTGAGTTTTCCCCCCTGAGTCCCAGAAAAATATATTAAGTTGTTTATTGCTTTAGTAATAATTTTATAGACCAGTTTAGAGAAGTTGGCTCACATCCACAGGAGAGCATACATATATATTAAAGTAAGACCTCCCTTACAGGAACACCTGGGTGGCTCAGTAGGTTAAGCATCCAACCTTGGTTCAGGTCTTGACCTCCCAGTCTGTGAGTTCAAGCCCCGCATCAAGCTCTGTGCTGATGGCTCAGAGCCTGGAGCCTGCTTCAGATTCTCTGCCTCCCTCCTTCTCTGCCCCTCCCCCATTCACACCCTGTCTCTCTCTCTCTCTCTCCCTCAAAGATAAATAAACATTAAAAGAAAAAAGACTCTTTTTATATATTCTTTAGAATTTTTTTATCCATGTGCTGCCTGTTTATTTTTAGACTTGTTTTTAGATATTTTAACTTGTCAATAATTATGAAAATATAATATTTTAAGATGTTAATCTTTGTTTCCTTCATTTGGAGGAAATTTTCTTTCCTTGAACTAGGCTCTTTGTATAATCTCTGAGCGACTAGATACAACAGGAAGATAACAGAAATTTGTCTAGTATGTTCTAGCTTTTTATTTTGAAAAGCTTAAATCTTGGAGGAGGGAATTTGGAGAGTGAATAAAGAATCTTGGGGAAAAAGAAGGTGAGAACAGTATATTCTCCTTCAGTTATCACTCTGTACAAACACAAAGACGTGTGCATACCCTAACCAGGCTCCTCTTGATTTAGAAAAGGGAGAAGAAAGATAGGTAAGGGCAGAGACTTTTAGGGGATGATTGTAGGGCAGGTCTAGGCATAAAGACTAAGATCACCTTGAAGAAAGTTTCCAGTGCCCCAAAAATGGCTGTGAAGCAGTAACAAGCTGGGAGGACCTAAGGATCCATCATGGCTAAGCCAATGTCTGTTGCAGGATGTGCGCAGCAGAGCTGAAAATCCCTCCCTGGTGAAACTTTCCAACACTCTAGGGCTCCCTGATGACACCATGGCATTGTACCCACAAAAACAAACAAACAAACAAACAAACAAACAAGACCTCCCCTGTTTTCCAAAAAACTCCTCTGTCACACACACACACACACACAAATGACTTTGTTGTACTGATGGTACTTTTTCTTATTTAGCCCTCCCACACCAGCCTCCCATCATTTTCTAGACTTGTTAGGAATTAGGGCATGCTATCCCATCTCTCACTTAGCCATTTCAGGCGAGAATACATTGATACATCAGTTGCTGCTATGTTTACTGAATTCTGTGAGCTACTCAAAATTTACAGTTACACATGTTATCTCACAATTTGCTCTTGATTTGTTCCACATTACACTGAACTTGGGATGTAGTTTTTTATGGTTTGATATTTAAGAAAGAAATTATTTGGGGCTTAGATTTTTAAAATTGTATGAGGTTTGTAAATGCCACATACGACACACATAATTGTAAGTAAATCCAAAGTACACAGTGACTGTGTGAGCACAAAGTCCTCTCCCTGTTACAGCACCTTAACCAAGAGAAAGCCAATTGGGATCAAATCTTCCTTAACCTCCTCACCCCTTGCAGTGCTGGGAAGCTGGACTACAAATAAGATTTTGGTTTATGGGCATGAATCACCAATGTGACTGCTGCCCAACACTTCTATATTTTTCCTTCTAAAATAACAACCTCCATATACTTAATGTACCCTCTTTGTGTAGAGCTCTGAGTATTTTCATAACATGTTCTGTGTGTACCTACCTCTCTCGCAAGATATAAAGCAGGTATCTCACCCTAAAATGTACCTCTTGTTCATTGAAATTCAACAGATCTCCCCGCTCCTGCCCCTGGCAACTGCTAATCTGCTCTCTGACCAGATAGTACTGTCATTGCAGTACTGACACGTAAATGAAATCTAACAGTGTGTAGCCATTTGAATCTGTCTACTTTCACACAGCACAGTGGAACTGAGATTAATCCTTATAAAAATGCCATATTTGCTTTATGGCTCTAGTGCTACCTGTTCGGCAACATTCTTTCCAAACACAGCCTGCCAGTGTCGCTTATTTGCAAGAAATAAATCATTTTTAATGTTGGAGAGAGACATATAAAGTTTATTAAAATACAGCCTGACAATTACTATGCAAGTATGGATGAAGATTAATGGGTGCAACAATGAAGGGGCATAGAGAGCAATGAATGTGACACTCTGGAGATGACTTACTTTTCCTGGCATGGAATTTACAATGCCTTTATCACTGGATTTATTTCAGCTGAATCATGAAGAGGATCTTGTCAGTAATAAATAGTGGGCAAGTCAGTTTAGGCAAAGAAAACAGTGTGAACAAGGGTATGGCCATGTGAGGACATGTAGCACATTTTGGTGTCACAATCTAATACAGTGTAATTATAGAAAATGATGTACATCAATCTCAGTTTCCTAATCCAAACACAAGACCTTGCCATCATCTGATATTCTGTAGTCTAAATATAATACCACTGAGTTATATCATGCTAAGCAAGTATATAACTGGAATTATACAGCGACTTGAAAAACAATAGTGGATTTTGTATATGATTAATTACTGAGTGTTGGATCATAAATTGGCCCTTGTGCAATGAGGGCAAAGAGGGAATAAAGACAGAGGCAGACCACTCCAGATTGGGAGGTTTAATTAGCAAGGGAACAAGACTTGTCTTGGGCAGCTGCAAGACAAGTAGATCTCTGCATGTACCTGCTAGAATCTTAAAAGTTTATGCAGAGGCCTTCATTGGATTCAGTCACATATAACATCCCTATGGTATCAATAACACACTACGCTCTCCAGGTTGTGTCCTTGAAACAGCCCCAGCTATGGGAATGGTGGGTAGATCACACATTCCACGGACAGAGGAAGAGATGAGGAGACAGGTGCAGCTCTCAAGTCAAGCAGAGGTCCGGTCCTCTTGATGCTCTCCTCCAACAACTTGGTGGGGCAGGTAGAGCCAATTGGCAGTGATTATGTATCAGCTTGGGTTTTAAATATATGTAGGTGAAAAAAGTGAGAGGACAAAGCAGCTGAGTTTTTAAACAGGTTATTTAACAACTTCATATATCAAAGCTGAGTCTCGCAGCTGATGTTGCAGAAGAAACCATCTTCTGACACCAACAATGGGCCTATTCCTAACTCTCCCATGAACCTACTTAATAACTGTGTTCTCTCAGACCCTGGACCTACCTTCCCTCATCAGTGCAATTCACAGTGTTACCAGGTTCAATTTAATCAGGCAAGTAATTTTTGAGTGTCATCGATGTCTCATTTACTCAGCAATCCTCTGAAGATAACATGTTGACCCAGACAATCCTTAACTTCAAGGATCTTCCAATTTGGTAGGATAGGCAGATGAGGAAATGGGAAATTTTCAAGCAGAGAAGAACATAGAATATTTAGTACATGGAACTATGGGAGTCTTTCTTGGTGGTTTAAGGAAACACTGGAAAAAGCGATGCCTCAGGTGAAAGTTAAGGCTGAGTAGGTGATAGCCAGGTTACAAAAAAAAACAACAACAACAACAACAACGACGACGACGAAGAAGAAGAAGAAGAAGAAGAAGAAGAAGAAATAGAAAAACCTTCAGGTCAGGGACCTATTATATGAAAGAAATGAGGCTGGTCGTATCAGGAAATTGTAAGCTGTTGAATGAGGTGTGGGGGGGGGTACATGCTGATAAGAGAAAAAGAACAAATAAGGATGGAGGGGAGTCCATCGTGAAGACTCTTGCAGCTTATCTTTTGAACAATGGGAACTTATGCAAAGGACATTGGGTTAATTGACAGATTTAAGTAGAAATACAGGCAAACGAGAAAGCAAGAAGACATACTGTCCATAACACAGGAAAGAGGTGATGGCTGTCTGCACAAGAAGTGTCAGGAATAAAGGAAGAAGATGGATGGAAATGAGTTTTGTTAAAGGAGCAGATAGATAGGTTTCGGGGATTGCGGGCTGTAGAACAAAATGAATAGGACCAGGCTTCCAGTTGAGAGGAAGCGAGGGAATCATTCCTAAAACAGGAAATCATGGAAAAGAGAATTTTGAAGCAGGTCTGTGAATCAAGGGAGGGATGGGCCTACTGGATCTGGGGACCGTGGGGCAGCTGTTCAATCGGCGTTTGGTTTTCCTGGTACGGAGCCAGCAGAGAGGATATGCTGAAAGAACTCTGGACTCAGCGTCGTACCGTGGTTACTAGTGCCGCGTGTTTGAAGCATGAGTTAGGCTGTTCCTTTCATTTCTTAAATCCTGTGAAAGCTGCAGGGAAAGGAGGGAATGCTGCTATTGCAACCTGAGCCTTCACTGCCTCACTGAGAAGGAAGGTGGCAGAAGCTTCTTCTGAGAAGCTTGGTTTTCGTAAGCAATCCGGCACAGAGGATTGATTGGAGGATCTGTCTGCTGGGACAGTCAGGGGCACTGCCCCTTCCAACGGAACCATCCAGGGCCACATCAATTGGAAGTTCCTCTCTGCAGTTTCTGGAACTACTACGCCCTCCTCAAACAACTGCGCTTGGCGAGGTGCGCGTGCCGCCCCACGGGCGAGCCTTCCCTCGGGTTGCGCGCGCCCAGGGGGATGCGAGGGCGGGAAACAGCAGGAGGGATTGGCGCGCGCGCTGCGGGCTGCGCAGCTCCCCCACCTGCGTGACCTCCTGGGCAGGAACCACGCAGGACCCCGCGCAGGCGGACGTAGCTGTCCGCGCCCAGGGGTGGCAGAGGCGCGAGCCGGGACCCGCATCCCACCCAAAACGTAGCAGGAACAGCTGGGAAGTCCGCCTGCCGCCGCAGCAGCGAGTGGCTGAACCTGGGCCAGGTCATGAGCAAGGTCGGAGAGGTAGGGGGCTGAGTGGGGCGCACGCCGTCGGGTGGTGTGGACGTGGGGGCCTGTCAGGTGACAGGACGAGTGTCACGGGGCATCTTAATGTACGGCGGGGTGTTGTGGTTTGTCGTGACCGGCCGTCGCCCGGCCCCTCCCCTGCCTTTGCCGTGGTCACTTTGCTCCCGGTGGTTTTAGTTTCCCTGTGCGTACTGGCCGCAGTTGTGTCCTGTTCGCGGGCCTGCATTCTACCCGCTGATACCCTCGCTCTCTTTAAGCATCTTTGAGAAACTTCAACTCGGTTCTGAAGGCATCCTAGCGGCAGGAAATTGTGCTTAGCAAACAGGAGAATCAGACGCTGAGTCTGTTAGGATCCCTTTTGCTACTGCTGTAAATTAGATCTCCATTGAGGGAAGACTCTAGGCCCCCAACTGCTTTAATTTAGGCAAAGAAAGCGTAGCTTAATACACAGTGCTGTTAAAACAGCAACAGTATTCATTAGCCATCCCGGGTACTGTTCAATACTTATACAAACAGGAATATTAAAGGAAACGTACTTTTTTTCTTATCTTCCAAATACCCTTATGTTTCACAAAAACCACATCTGTCATATATGGGACGTACAACTCTCTACAACTTTAAAAAGGTCACGTGGAAGACTTAATAGCCGTTTAGGATTTTGTCTTTCTATGTCGTACTGATTTTAGTCCGTTTTATTTTGGCTGGTTTGGTTTGTAGAAATGGGAAGCTATTATCTCACCCACCACACGATTTAAAAATGAACATTAGACTCAATTTATTAGGTATGTCCAAAAATAACACACCTGAGTGTAAGTGCTTTCCATTTTTCTCCAGCAGAAATACCATGTCTTCAAAAAGAATGTTTACAAGTGGATTTATGTCATACGTAAAATATGTATTTACTGTAAATACACAAAATATTTTGTAAGGAAATGCTTGACCGACCTTTAAAAAGGCAAGAGACTTCAAAATTTATAATATTTTTACTGTAGACCACATATCCTTTTTTGAGCCTTCAGTAGCCTTGTCGTCTCTCTACTTCAGGCAAGCATTGTCACAGGGTTCAGTGTTCCAGGTATCATTGGTTGACGCCTCCTTTTTGCAAATGTACCAGGGATTTACCATGTGTTCATGCACATCTTTTAAAAATACATGCATATAATATAGTAAATTGTGCATTAATTTTGTTTAGATGAAATATTTTTTTAAAAACTTGACCAAAATTTAATAAGGAAAGGTATTTCAATTTTTACTCTAACTACATCTTGTTATCAGCCTTCACATAAATAGTAACGACATCTCTCTAGGACAAATGTTATCACTTACCAGGTTCTAAGCTCCTATAAAAGTGAAGTGGATAATACTTTTTGTTTAATCGAGTAGAGACATAAGGGGAAGTGAGAGGAAAGGAATGTTTATGGAATATCTTTCATATTTAGTAAGCACTATAAGGGCATTAAAATAATTAATCTTTATTAAACTGGAATATAGTTTCAGTTGAAGCATGGTTGAGTCATTTACAAGTCGCTAGCACCAGGGGCGCCTGGGTGGTTCAGTCAATTAAGCTTCCATCTCTTGATTTCAGCTCAAGTCATGATCTCACAGATCGTGAGTTCAAGCTCTGCGTTGGGCTGCACACTGATAATGTGGAGCCTGCTTGGGATCCTCTCTCTCGCCCTCTGTCTCTGCCCTTCCCCGACATACATGAGAGCTCTCTCTCTCTCTTTCAAAAGTAAATAAATAAAATTAAAAAAACCCAAGTCACTAGCATCAGAAATATAGAAGATTTATCTTTGAGACATGACATTAGAGAACACCTTAGTTGCATGGTATATGCAAGCAATAATGGAGTCAATGCCTTTTCATATTGTCATAGTTTCTTTACTAGAATATTATCATAGAATTACAGCTGATATTGCATTTTAATATCAAAATAAAATAAGAAAATAGAGTCCGTTTTCATTGAAATCCAAACTCAGGCCATACGGAAACATTTGTATGGGGACTAAGCTATGTTACATCTGTTCTGCAGGAGAAGCTGTAGAGAGGAATTAACTATAAGTCAAAAGATGAGGAGTTTGTTAAAATAGTTAACATATTTCCAATTGTGAGACATATTCTTTAGACATACAGGAAGCACTGGGGAACATTCTCTTATGTATTTTCACTTAAGATTTTGTTTGTCCACATGTAAGGGGGTAATAGTGTCCTTTCCTTATTGTGTGTTTCTTATGGGGTTTTTGAACAGATAGCCCAACAAGAATATATGACATTATTAAGTATTTGCAATCATCACAGTCTCTTAGTTTACGAACCAATACTACTTTGGAATTTATTCAAACATAGGCAGAACTAACAGAGATTTGAAAGTAATCTTCATCTGTTTTTCTCCTCTCTTATACACACCCACCACAGCAAAGGTGAAGTGAAAATATCCAAGATCTGATGCTTTACATCAGAAAATGAGTGGAATTAGCACAAAATATTATGTGGCAAATGAGTCTTTTTGTTCATCTTAAAAAAAATATTCTAGGGGCGCCTGGGTGGCTCAGTCGGTTAAGCGGCCGACTTCGGCTCAGGTCACGATCTCACAGTCCGTGAGTTTGAGCCCCGCGTCAGGCTCTGTGCTGACAGCTCAGAGACTGGGGCCTGCTTCAGATTCTGTGTCTCCCTCTCTCTCTGACCCTCCCTCATTCATGCTCTGTCTCTCTCTGTCTCAAAAATAAATAAACAAAAAAAAATTAAAAAAAAAAATATTCTAGATGATTTTGTACTATCAACAACAAAAGCGTTTTCTTTCATTTCCAATCTCTTATGTTTACACTTGGGTGCCATTGGTAATAGAATATACATTTAAAGAGCTATTTTTGTTGTATTCCATATTGGGTTTTTTTTTTTGATAACTACAGTTATCAAAAAGAGTTGTACTTTGTACTGTATTATATGATGAAAAGTGGAGTATATTTAATGCTGCAAAGGAATTTTACTTTGGCATTCATTTATTTATATCATTTTAAATAGAGTTTCCTAAAACTTAAAGCAGACTTTGAACTTTTTAAATTTACATTATATATCATGAAGTTTTTGATATGTAAGTTTTTGTCAAACTTAACTGAAGAATCTTAACTGGTCTTATCAGAACAAAGTGACAGTGGTTTTGGTTTTGAACTAACTTGTTTTTGTAGGTAGCGCTATGTTTGATACACTTTTTTCTTTATGATTCTTCATGGTATTCTGTTTTTTACATTCAGAGTTTGCATTCATGTCTTCATGAATAACTGAATCAACAAAATGCATTTATTAATTCAACCTGTGTATAAGCACCTGTTGTATGTTAGTTCCGGAGGAAATTTTACATGAATTGGGAAAAAGCAAAGCAATGCAAATTCTCCAAGTACTCTGTTTTCAGGCCAGTGTATATCTAAGTGAAGAAAGCAAAATGATACATGTGACTATTGAAACTTTTGATATTGATGGTTTTGGAGTTTTAATTTGTGTTGCTGTTGTTGCTGCTGCTAGCATTATATCATGATAGAGCCTATTTAGAGATTTAAATGGAATAGGAACTGGAAAGAAACTGGGACAATTTTAGATATAAGAAACATCTCAAATTCATATAGTGTGTTGATGATGGGGAGGGGCTAGAATCATAGGAACCCAGTAGTTTCAGTAAATGGTTGTTGACTGATTAAATGATTAAAATGGTTAATTTACCAAATCTTGTAACTATCCAGGATGTGCCCAATCCAATTTGAGCAAAACAAATGATATATATGGAGTTTTTGCAGGCTAAATTAGGTTAGCCAGTCTACCTTTAGACAAAAAGAATGCTTATCACCATCTTATTACTGTTATTCTAAAACTCCACCATTATCCTTGATCTTCACCTTTAGTAAGTGTTGTTTTTCTACTTAGCTGTCTTACTCTCTAGGTTGTGTGGATTTCTTATAGTGAGTTTTCTTTAAACGTTGGTTTGTGGGTTTAACGAAAAGAATAAGCATCAAGATTCTTTATGGCCTACAATTGTAATGAAAATAAATCAAAAGTAAGAATATGGTTATTTGTGACTTGGTTAATACAAGAATCTACTTCCAAACATTACTTTGAATATAAATTAGATTTGACAATAACAATTAGGCTCATATTACATATAACTGAGGTGTTAATAAATCAATGAGAAGTGAGAACTTACTTTAGAATAGTAACTCAGGGGAAAATGTCTTGAAGGATAGCTTCCTGGTTCTGATGGTGGAAAGAAAAATTAGGAAAAAATACAAGATGAAAAATTAGCAAACAAATACCAATTTGATAGATTTAAATAAAAAAGTGTCAGTAGTTTCATTATATGTAAGTGGTATAAATATTACAATTATGAGAAAAAGATTGTCAGACAGCCGCCTACTTACCTGTCAATAAAATAATATACACTTAAATTATGGTCAGTTCACATGATGAAATTCTATGCTGTAATGCATTATAATGGATAAAGTTTACCAATATAATGTTGAGAGAAACAATGCATAAGTACGTACATAATGAACTATTTCATGTGTATAGTGTTCAAAATCACAAAATAAATAACAAACAGGGAAAGAAATCAGAAGAGCGATTTAGCTTTGGCAGAATCATAAGGGAGGCTTCTGGGAGGTGATCATGTTATAAATTTGAACCAGGTGGTGGTAATACAGGTATGTTTACCTTGAAAAAAATCATCCAGCTGTACATTTAAAATTTGTATTCTTTATGTATACTTAATAGAAATGTTGATAAAAATATAAATTATTAGTGTAGGCCAACAAGAAAGTTGGTTTGGTTTTATTTTAAATGGTAGCACAATGTGGTATTGTGGAAAGTGCTGAGTTAGGAGCCAGAAGTTCTGTGTTCTGTTGTTAGGTCTGGCACTTCCAAAATGTTATTCCTTGGGTATGTCATACCCTCCCAGAGTTTCAGTATCTGCATCTGTAAAATGAGTAATATATACCTAATGATACCACTGTATCTTCTGCCTTGGGACATGGGTCCTCCTGGTTCTCCCACCCTTGACTATGGACTGAAACTATACCACCAGCTTTTCTAGGCCTTCATCTTGTAGCCTACAGATTGTGCAACTTCCCAGACTCATAATTGAGTGAGCCAATCCTTCGTATGAATCTCTTTCTAATTTTTCTGCATGTGTGTGTATATATAGTAGCACAGACTAAAATGACCATAAAATGGTATTTGTGAGAGATCTATATGGCAGCATTTTGCGTGAGGGAGCATCTAAAAACTGAAATCAATTTCATTATCCATTGAGAAAGGAATATTGAATAGGCTGTGATAGGTCCACAATGTGGAATATTGTGTAAGCACATGGAGGAATGGATATTATATGTTTTAGTGGAGAAAACAGTTTGCATAGATAACTATAGTGTAATGTCAATTTTGGAGAAACAAAAATAGAAACTCCCAAAAGTTTTTCTCATGTGCCTGTGTGTGTGTGTGGTTTCTATGAGAGTGTATGAATATGTAGAAGACATGGTACTAATGGATTACCTAAGAAATAAAAGAAAGATAAAATCTTGTGGTATTTTTGTTTTTATAGAGACATCTTATGATACAAATATTTCAGAGTACATCATCTGTATTTGTATATTTTGTTAGAAATTAATTTATGAATACTCAAGAAAAAGCTATTTGCAATGAAGATAAAGCCTTCAGGGCTGGCCAAAGAGAAGGTTTTCCGTTTTGTTTCGTCTGTCAGGGGATAGAGATCAGTTACCAAAATAAATTTAACCAGATTCACAGTTTTGCTCAGGTACCATCAAAGAAGAAAGCCTACACATAGGTTTTTTTTTATAAGGAAATATCCACTGCCCATGACACACCAATCCCCTGAGCTTAACTGTTTGCAGGGTAACAGAAATTTCTTATTTGGTAAGCAATCATTTTAAAGACCAGATCATTTTAAATGATGTAAGAATTGGTTTTGTTTTGTTTCACAAAACAAATGGTGTTTTCAGGAAGTCGGTAAATTAGGAAACCCAGATGTAATGTGGATGCAATATTGTCTTTGATAACTTTAGTGAAGAACAACTGTGGTCTTTAAGAAGTTGGTGATATGACATTTCATTTCATGAATCACTTTACTACTTTATGATCATATCTATGTAGACACTGATTCATTGTGTTAAAATGGATTCTTAGGCCAAAAATATTACATTTATATTAATTATATTTAATATAAATTATTAAATTAATTAACTATTTATTAATAATAAGTTAACTATTCAAATAAATTTAATGTAAATGCAGTATTTATATTAAATATAATGAGTATTATATTTGATTATATATTTATATTATATTTATATTTAATTATAGTAGAATTATAATTAATATTTATATTAAATATAATATAATTATAAATATAATTAATAGTTATATTAATTATATTTGCTCAACGTCAGGGAAAAAAGTCAGCTTTTTACCTATCCAAATGCTGTGTATTCTTATTATAGATTATCTAGATAGTGTGGTAAAAGCAGGGATTTTAACTCTCCAATGAACTAAAAGTTTGGGAAACCTCTTCTGATCACTTGGTATGGGCACTGATACTGGCTCTGAGTTTATACTAAAAGGCAGCCTTGGAAAGAGCGAGATAATGAGGTTTTGTAGGTGATTTTGGGATCCTGAGTAATAAGAGAAACACACTTTAGAGAGCTCCGACTTTGAGCTCTTCTTTTTGCTTAATACTTGTGGTAAATAAAAGCTTATTCAGCTTCTGTTCACATAAAGACTAAGTTTTATATAAAAAATTATTTTAACCTGTGTGGTAAGTTATATCTAAGGCACATTTAAACCATTCCTCCCTCATTTTAGCAGCTTGCTTCCTTAGATTGATAAGAATAAAGAATTACAGTTTTTACCAGGATATTGTAATTCAGGTCAACAATGATTCTGTTATTGATATTAAATACTGAGTTAAGTACTGGACTTTCAAAGATTAATTTAAAAAGGCTCTGATCACCAGGAGCTTGTAGCCTAGTGTGTAAGATAAATCTCGAGAGAGAAAATTTCAACTCCATGAGACAAAAGCAAATGTGCTTGTGACAAGAGCAGAGATCAGTTTTCATAATGTGTGTGAAGCAGGAAGTGTGAGTGATGGACGCTAAGAAATGTGTGTTATAGCTGAGTTTTGTCTTGGTCATTTTGGGAGGAGATGTCAATTATATCAATCTGAAGCTCAGGCAAAATGTCAGGATTAGAGAAACACATTTGTGAGTCAGTGGATGAGAACAGTAGATAAGCTAGGACTGTATATGGGTCATGTAAGAACAGTAAACAGTCAGGGCACCTTGGGGGGATCAGTTGGTTGAGCATCCGACTCTTGATTTTAGCTCAGGTCATGATCTCATGGTTGATGGGATAGAGACCAACATGCTGACAGCGTGGAGCCTCCTTGGGATCCTCTCCCTCTCTGCCCCTCCCCCGCCCCACTCTCTCTCAAAAATAAATAAACATTTAAAAAAAGAATGGCAAACAGGCGAAGTGAGAAGAAAAATGGGCCAAGGGAGGAAGTTAACCACACCACTGATTAATAGTCAGGAGAGAAGCAAGAAATCTTTTGGGAAATAGTTTTGGTAAGGAAAAAATAGAATATACCAAGGGCATTTCCAGAGGATCTTGTGTTACAGAATCCTTTTAAGAAGATAGAAAAAAAATGTAAGGTTTCTTTCCAGAAAATCTTTATGCAAAAAGCTGCATAAAAAATAAATCGTGGATTATACTTTTATTTATTTGAAGATAACTTCAGAATGCAAAATTAATATATAATAATGTATTTTAATAGGATGTGCATTCAATATTGACTAATAGTAGTTAATATAGCAAATATAATTAATATTAGTTAATATGGTTTATATAATTAAGTAATATTGCCTTTTAAGTGCTGGTAAAAAAAAAAAAAAATACATGTCCACAGTCATACTTACCCAGTGAGGTAGTGTGGCCTGTATTTTCTCTGTATTCACTAACTTACATCCAATTTTCATTGGATCTAAAATGTATTAATACCTTTATTTATTGTGATTAATGTATGTAAGAAATGGGGCTCAGTGCATCCCATTAGTCACCTCACCTAATTCTCATCACAAGACTATGAAACACAGTTTACTTCCTTCTCTTATGAATAAGGAAGCTGAGACCCAAACAGAACCCAAAACTGTGACTCCAGGACAAGAAGTCACAGAACTTATGCTACCCAACTGTGTCTTACTCAAGTCATGAAGCTTCCTGTTCTCCCATCCTCTTCTCTGTAGCACCAGAATTCCTGGTGCTTTGTTACTTCTTTTACATCTGCTTTCTTATTTCAGTGCAGATATTCTTTTAAAGTAAGTGTGAGGGTATGTTAATACTGTACACCATGTTAAAATTGCTAGAACTAGGCTCCACTTAGACTGTGACCTTTTCCTTGTCTTATCTGCTACATGAAAGCATAAGAATAGATGCAATTCTGGTATCTACTTTCATCTAGTTTCATATTATTCTTTAAGAGAACCCATGTCCACCAGCACCATTGTTGTATTAGAATTTCACGTGTAACCCTCTTGTGCTGGGCTTCAGAAGCCTTGAGAGCCTGAGAGGCTTCCCACTTGTTTAACAATGTTTCTTTTCCTCAGGGTCCTCTGTTGAGGTCAGTGGCATTCTCTGCATTTCACACTAGCTTGATAGCCTCTTTTCACAGGCTGGAAGTTCAGGCTTAATCCAACTGTATGTTTTTTAAAGGTATAATAGTTTTGCTTTTGAATAAAGGTGATCCACTTAGTGATTTTAACCACGTTTCTGCAAGTGGTTTTTGGCAGAGACAGTTTGTGACTTGGTTTTTATTGCTATGCCAGGCGTCTCCTATAATGGTAATTGATTTTCACAATCATCCTTGTCTTTCCTGGAGACCAGAAATCACAAACTTGATAATATTTTTGAACAGAGTAGACATGGCTGCTGGGGAGAGCACTGTGTCAGCATAGTTTAAAGTGAGGACCCCTCTCCTTTAAGTTGACCAGGTAAAGGACACTTAACTTTTCCAGTTCTGATTAAGGGATAGTACATCCCATATAAAGTTAGGGAGCTTTCTGCCATGTTGTATTAGAGGACACATATTTCTATGATTTCATCAGTTGCAGATTTTTTTTTTTTTTAGGTAGGTACATTTTCTGCTAAATTGTAAAGTCAGAATAATACAGTGCATTCCACAGGAGTTATTTGTGATTTCTAGGTTACTGTCGTAGAGGATTTTTTTTTACTTCTTCTTCCTTCCATTGGCATATAGCCAAAAATATTGACTGTATTATTGCTGATAAGTTACAAATACAAGCTATTATTTAAAAAGATGCCCTATTGTAATAATAGAGTGGAACAAATAATGTCCTATTCTGCCATCATTGAAAATGGTGGATTGCAAGTAAAGTGTATTTCATCTGTATCAGTGGACTTGAAAATATTTTATCTTTTTCAAAGTTGTTTGTTATTTAAACTATCATATCATTTTAGACATTTTAAGGAAAGCAGATGTCTGTCTTTCTAATTTTTGTAGCTGGTTTTATTTGTCATAGTCACGTATGTGGTAGTTCTGTTATTTTAGCACACAGCTAATCTTTTACCCAGGAGAGAGGAAAATCTGTATTTAAGCCACATTAAAAAATAACAATGTATTCTTTATTTTGTCAGAAAAAGAGAGAGAGAGAGAGAGAGAGAGAGAGAGAGAGAGACAGGAAACAAGGAAGGAAGGAAGGGAAGGAAAGAAAAAAAAGAAAAGAGAACGTTTTATCTCTAGGATAACCTATAAAGTAATAGTAAAAGAATATATAACTATAAACAAAGGAGATGTCGTATTGAAAAATAACTTCATTATTCCAAAAGAAAGAAAAGGAGGGAAAAAAGGGACAACAAAGAGATGAGGAAAACCATAAAACAAATAGTAATTTGGGAGATTTAAAAAAAAGATAAGAAATTTCATTCAGTGTAAATGACATAATACTTTAATTAAGCAAAGATTGTGAGAAACAACCCAAATTCCAGTCATCGGAAGAATTCTAATTAAGTTGTGGTTTATTCACACATGGATTTCTAATCTAATGAACTTCTGTCAATACATTGGTAAATCTCACCAATATGATGTTAAATGAGAGTAGCAAGACTGAAGATGTACTGAAGTACATACTGAATGATTCCATTTGAATAAAATTCAAAACAGGCCAAAACTAATCTATATTTAGAGAAATCAGAATAGTACTTTATTTTGGCAGGGTAGTGATTGAGAGGAGGCATGAGGGAGGCTCCTGGGATGTGATAATGTTCTACATTTGAAACTTAGTGGCAGTTCCACAGGCATGTTTTATTTGTAAAAGTTTATCAAACTGTACATTTAAGATTTATACACTTTAATATATGTATAAATCAACAAAAATATGGAAATATAAATTAGTAGTCTAGGGTATTCTTGGTGAGTTGTTATACCCACTTTGTCTATTTTCTCTCCTAAACCTCCTTTTCCCTCATAGAGTATAAATGGAGTTGACTGCATATCCTGGACTAAATGAACTACCTACAAGGTGTAAATGAAGTATACTCAGAAAGGTAGTAATATTTTCCACCATAATAGCCTGAATTGTGTCAGTCTTTGTGTCCCCTGATATTTAAAGTTTTAGTATTCAAAGAACAAATGAGAGAAGGAAGGAAAAAAATTGCCTCATATGTGGAAAATAGAAGGACAATACAAAAAAATTGAATATCAGTAATATTCCTATAGGTATTAAAATTGATAAGAAAAGACAACCCATTATAAAAAAGAGTTAACATTAAAGAAGTAATAGATTAATAAATCTAAATGATGCATAAATATGAAAAGATGCTCATCCTCTCCAGTGATTGAGAATGTACAAATTTAAGCAACAATGGGATATTATCATTAATTGATAATGTAAAAGTTAAAAAGTTGACAAAAGTTAAAAAGTATACTATCTGATGCTGCCATGAATATGAAGAAGGGCAACTCTCATGCATTGTTTGAAGTACAAATTATTATTGCTTTCTGAGGAATTCATTGACAAAATGAGACAAAAATTGTAAATATACCCTTGAGTGAGCACTTCCTCATTTAAATATAAATTCCAGAGATATAAAAAGTCCACATTAAGTGTATCTGGAAGAGATTTTTATGGCAGCATTTTGGGTAGGGAGCATCAAAATGCTGAAATCAACTTGATTATTCATGGAAAGAGGAATGTTGAATATACTGTGATGTGTTCACCATGTGGCTATTAAAATTAAAGTTAGATCTATACATATGGACATGGAGGAATGCACAGCATATGTTTTCAGGAAGAACACAAGTTGCATAGCTGAAACAGCATAACCTCAGTTTGTAAAAACAAAACCAGTAACCCCCAAGCCTCCCTTGTGCCTATAAATGTGTGTGTGTGTGTGTGTGTGTGTGTGTGTGTCTGTGTGATTTTAAGTGTATGTGAGTATATAGAATGACATATAAAACATGGTAAAATTGGTTTACCTAAGAAAGAAAGCAAAGGTGAAATCTTGTGGAACTTTTGGTTGTGATTTTTTTTAAATTTTTAATGTTTATTATTTTTGAGACAGAGGGAAAGACAGCACAAGGGGAAAGGGCCAGAGAGAAAGGGAGACAGAGAATCCGAAGCAGGCTCCAGGCTGTGACAAAAAATTTTCTTATTTGGGAAATAATAATTTTGAGGACTAGAAAAAATTTCTTTTAACCATGTAGGAAGATTTTTACAAAAAACAGGTATTTTCAGTAAGCCTTGATAAACTGGAAAACCCAGATAAAATGTGAATGCCATATTATTTGATAACTTTAGTAATAAACAATTTTGGTTTTTAATGATTTCGTACTATAACATTTCATTTAATAAGCCACTTGCTACTTTAAGGTCATAGCTAAATAAATAAAGTTTATTCCTATAAATTAGATCTAGGGAGAAATTGTGTTTACATTAAAATAATTATATCAGCATGAAAAAAAGTCAACTTTTCACATCTAATGCTGTGTATCCTTATTAAACATTACCCACAGAATGTGATTTTTTTTAAAAAAGAGGGATTTGAGCTGCCTGTACTGAACTTTTATTTTTCCTTAACAGTTGTGGGGAAAGCTCTTCCCATCACATGGTCTGGGTAAAACTAGCACAAAGTTTATATGAAAATGAAAAGGCTGGAAAATGTAAGACAATGAAATGTTGTAGGTAACCCTAGGTATCTTGACTATTTAAGACAGAAAAACTTCACTTCAAAGAGCTCCCACTTTAATAGACTGTCTTCTTTTCTCCTTGCTTACAATTTGCAGCAAATGAAAGTTTATACAGTTACTATTTTACATATAAAATAGACTTAAATTATATATATAAAGTCTTAAATATAATTATAGTTATATGTATGTAATAGATATAAATATAATTTAAAAGTCTTTATATAATTAAGTCTTAGGGTAGACTTAATTTTCAGTTTAAAAATTATAAATTTAATCTTTGTGCTCAATTGTACCTAAAGCCCATTTACACCTTTTGTTTCCTTAGTTTTATGAGTAGAGTATTATACCACCTATGGATAGAATAGAGTATTACACTTTTCCTTTAGGATACCCCAGTAAACTTCCAGTAGGCAATAGAGCTGTGAATGTCAGATGTAGGTTTGAAATAGATAAATTTTAGTTGGTCTTATTCAATTCGACAATGTTTTTATCATAAGTATTAAATACTAAGTTAGGCATTGGGATTTCAAAGGTGAATAATAAGGCTTTGCTCCTCAAGGAGCGTAGAGCTTAGTGGGTGGTGAAACTCGAAACGGGTAAAGTCTCAATGCCACTAGATAAAAACAAATGTACTTCAGATTAGAACAGAGTTCAGTTTTACTGAACCAGGTGTCGAAGTGAGAAGCAAGAAGTATGAGGAGCTGAGGCTGAGGAGTTAGTTACACACAGCCCAGACCATGACGAATGCATACATTATAAATGAGCTAAGTCTTGGTCATGTTGGAGGCAGATTCTGATTATATGAAACCGAAGCTCAGGCAAAAAGTCAGGACTAGAGAAACACATTTGTAATTCAGTGCACAAGAAAAATAGATAAACCATGAGAATTGATGGATAATGCAAAAATATTACCAACACACAGAAAGTAAGAACAATGGGCCAAGGAAGGAAGTTAACAACATCATCAAATAAGAATCAGCATAGCAAGATACCTTTCAGGAAAGAGTTAAAGAACAGGAGGGCACTTTGAGACTTTCTTGCTGTACTCTGTTTTAGACTCTTGTAAAAAAAGTTTGATAAAATATAAGGTTCCTGGGGCGCCTGGCTGGCTCAGTTGGAAGAGCTTGTGACTCTTGATCTCAGGGTTGTGAGTTCAAGCCCCACATTGGGTGTAGAAATTACTTAAAAATAAAATCTAAAATAAAACCCCCCAAAACACAAGGTTCTTTTCCAGAAAGTCTTCCTGTAAAATTCAGCATACAGAATAGATCACACATTTTATTTTTTATTTATTTGATGATAATTTTCAAAAATTAATATGAAATAATGTACTATAATGGAACATGGAACATTCAACTAATATGAACTAATAGTACTTAATATAATATAATAAATAAAAACTAATACTAGTTAATATAAGACATATAGTCAGCCTATGTATTAGTGCCTTTATGGAGTTTTGGGAATTTTCTTTGGTAGTTAAAGGGGAAGAAAGAGGTCTATTCAAATGCTTCATTTCATTGAAAATCTATAATTAAAGCCCAGTTCAATGACATTATTTATAATAAGTACCATGTTTCCTCAATATTTTTTAATACTCTTGTAGAGTATTGCATTCATTTGCTTGCTCAACTGCAGTTTCCTCTTGTTCTGCATTAAGCAGGTGTTGAATAGGAAGAGTGAAGCTGAGCCATTCAATATGTCATTTGTTACCTGCTAGATGGGTTCTCACGTATGACTTTGGTGTACTTGCATGTTCAATGTTATCTGTGTGGTGAACTGTAGTCTCATCCCATCTCTTTTTAGAAAGATCCACATAAACCTATGGGTAGGTGTTTGTTTTATTGCAAAAGAATACATGATCATATATTTCTGATCTATGCAGTAAGTTCTGGAGAAATTTATCCTTTAGACCCAAGGGAAAAACAGGTATGTTTCTGTTCATGCTTACCCAGTGGAGCTGATTAGATCTGTAGTTTCTCTTTTCTCACTGAATCACACTCAATTTTTTATTTCTATCTAGAATTTAGTAATAGCTCAGTTTATCAAGTGACTACTGTATACAGGGGTGGGGATAATGCTCTCCACTTACTATCCCATTTCGTCGTCACCACAGCCCTGTGAAGTACGCATTTATAAACATTATGTTAGAAATAGGCAAACTGAGGCACAATAGAATCCAGAGCTGGAATTGTGGAAAGTTCTGTCCAGTTACAAAATCCATGCTCTTAACTACTGCAGGATTAGTTCAAACCTCTTCTCATAAAAAATAATGTGTTCTTGAACTATCATTTGGATCCTGAGGTCATAGGACTATATGCCAGACTTACTCAAGTCAAGAAGATTTATCTTTTTTTAATGTTTGTTTGTTTATTTATTTAGAGACTGAGAGTGAGTGAATTGGGAAGAGGCAGAGAGGGGGGAGGAGAGAGAGAGAGAGAGGGAGACAGAAAAAAAATCCCAAGCAGGCTCCATGCTGTCAGCACAGAGCCTGATGCAGAGCTCAATGTCATGAACCGTGAGATCATGACCTGATCTGAGATCAAGAGTCAGACACTCAACCAACTGAGCCACCCAGGGGCCCCAAGTCATGAAGATTTCTGACTCTCCATTCTGTTATCTATACCCTCTTGAGTACAAATTGCTAACTGGCAGCTGACTCAAAAGCTGTTCTTTGTTGTGTCTAATTTTTAAAATTAATTGCAGGTCAAAAATTAAAATACTATAAATTACAAAAAGAAAAGAGTAAAAAGAAAATATTTTTAGTTTTTCTTAAAAAAACAAGCCATCTTGCAAAATAGGGCCACATTCCCTCAGTGCAACAGCCAGTTGGTATGCGCTGCTCCCTTTAAATTGGCAATGCACTTTTGACTTCCTAATTCCTACCACTTTTCATTACCTTGCACTGAACAGAAGTCACCCATTTACATTTCATTCACTGCCTGTGTCGACATCTGAGTATCTATCCTGCCCTTATGTCATGTTTTCCAAACTGCTCTCTGCATAGGTAGTGGGTAGGACTCCAGAACTCCCACACCTCCTTCAACCATAGTCATTGTCACAAGCAATTAACCTTGAATAAATTACTCTTCATCTTAAATAAGCTTAAAAACTATTTCCCCAAATATTTGAAATGTCCTACTTCTTGCTTCTCAAATTCTCTTATGTGTTTAATATTATTTCTCCTTTGTTTTCAAAATTATTACTTCATAATATATTTATAAGTAATTCTGTATAATTACATAACACAAGTTCATGAGTAGAGTCACTCTCCATTCTTTTGAAGAATTTCCCTTATAATTTTAGTATATTTAACTATCCAGAACACATTTTTAGGTTATTTTAGAGGGCTGACTTTAAAAAATGTTGCTTCATATCCACAAAGAAGATCATAGTTTTATATACACTTAAATCATTTTTCATATATTCATGTGCAGTCTAGCTCTAATTAAACTCTCTAGAAATAGACATTCCAAGTATTGTATTTTAATTTAATTTATTGATTTGCCACTTACTTAAACTATAATTGAAATTTTACATGACTAGGTAGTCAGTAAAAAAAAAAATCTGTATTCTGAATGGTCTTATGCTCAGAAAGTGTGGTTTGGAAGTGACTATACTGTAACTTAAAAAAAATAACAGATTCTTAAAAATATATTCAATTATTGAATATTTTCTAGGCCTAACAGGGCCTAGAGACAATGCCAGTTTGCAAAGATCACATACATAAATGTAGATTTTCTATTAAGTATTTGAAGGGGACAACTTAACTGAGAAGACAAACCAAGTTTAGTGTGTATGTAGGTAGGTAGTCACACATCTGAAGCCAGACCTCTCAACCTCTCAATAGGCTGCTCTGAGCACTGGAGCCCAGGTTTGAGCTTTATTCCGAATTTTCCTCATAAGCCTGCTGTATAATTTTGTCCACTAAGAATCTTGACCTTCCATTCCACATCAATACAATTAATAGTTTTGCTAGAACTAATTTAATTAGGCGTGTTTGTATTGCCTGTGATGTCTCAGGCGCTGAGCCAACCCTGGGGAAAACATCATGTCTCAAAAACAGTTTTACCTTCAAAGGACCTTCCATACAGCTTTTCTGTACCAGTGCTTAATTCTGGTGCCCCATCTTCAGTTTCTTGAGTGTTTAGGCGCATTATAGTGAGCCTGGCGGTCAGAGTTCCATTTTCCATTTGTCAACATTTTGGCTATTTGGAGGAGTGTTTGTGCTCCTTTGTTTAGAAGGCAGTGGGTCCTTAAAGTTGGTATTTCCAAGGTATCCTCGTGATTACTCACATTTCTGACAATGGCAGAGGTACAAGCCACCTTATCAGGGCAGATCTTTGTGCTGCCAGATTCCTGGGACCCAGACTGGAGTCTTTTTCTTAGCCTTTGAAATGATTTCAGGAGCATCCAGTTCCTCCATTAAATCCTTCCTTACCTGACAACATCACAGTGTCATTTGTTCCCAGCCCTGCTACTTGATGGACACAGCTTTATCACTCTTTTTAAGTGGCCGAGGTGTTATTCATACCCATTTCTGCTACAGTACCCAAGAAATCACAGCCAATGTAAGAATTTATTTAAATGAAAAATGTGATAAATATTACTATTTTGATTTCTTAGGAATTTTTCATACAACTAGATTATAAAACACAACTGTGCTGTTGGTTTGATACTTTATTGTATTGTTTCGAGTGATTATCATTACGAATAGGTCATGATAATTTATTTAAGCGAGCTGATCACTGTTTAAATAATTAGGTTTAAAGAGTACCATAAAAAGAGAGTGTTCTGCCAAGGACTCCTGGGGGTCTTCTTGTTTTATATCCTGCTTCTAATGGTGAGCTATATACTTGATTTTAGGAAATGAAACATGAACATGGTGATTTGTTTTTTGAAACCTTTATTTAATTCAGATAATGTCCTCTATCATCTACAAAATCCTTTTATTACAGTGCTTTGGTGGTATATGCCTTTTTCATTACTGCCTGAAGTTGGAATTGCCATTCAATAAAAACAGCTTGTAGCTCTAAGAAATAACAAACAGGAAATTCAGTTCCCTGAAGCAAGACTGGGGATTTTCTTTGGTACTTAAAGGGGAAGAAAGAGGTCTTTTCAAAGGCATTTGTTTTATTGGAAGTCTCTCATTAAAACCATTGTTCAACATGACATAATTTACAAGAAACCATATGTTCCCTCAACATGACAGTTTTTTTCAGTCTCCTTTTGTGGTGAAATATAGTCATGTGTCTGCTTATTTTGAGGTGTAGTCCCTTTCTCATCTAGATTAAACATTACAACATTAAACATGAAACTGAGATACTTCATTTTTCACTGACACTTGACAGATAAGTTCCCCTGAACCACTTTGGTTGCACGTGAATTGTCAATGTTACATATGTGGAGGCCTGGAGTCTCTTTCCATCCCCCTTTGGGAACTTCCAAAAGCACTCACCTTGTTGCAGTTGCTTTCTTTATTAAAAACTAATGTAGCTAGGGGAGCCTGGGTGGCTCAGTCAGTTAAGTGTCCAAATTCGGTTCAGGTCATGATCTCGTGGTTCGTAGGGTCAAGCCCTGCATCCAGCTCTGTGCTGACAGCTCAGAGACTGGAACCTGTTTCAGAATCTGTGTCTCCCTCTCTCTCTGCCCCTCACCCGCTCATGCTCTGTCTCTTTCTTTCTCAAAAATAAAAATAACATTAAAAAATTTTAATGCGAGAAGCCTTAAAAAAAAAAAGAAAATTAACATAACTAAGCAATTCTGATTGTGTAATAATTTTTAGAGACATTTATTCTATTGACTCAGAAAGATAAAAATGCATATATGGGCATAGTTACACTTAACCAATGAATTAGACCTATATTTTCACACTAACTCATCAAAAATTTCACTACCTTCTGAATTTTAATACTAGCACCGTTAATCAAGTGCTTCCTGTATGCCAGAAATGGGACTCAGTGCTTTGTACTCACTATCCCATTTAACCCTCACTATGACCCTGGGAAATATGCACTTATCCCTTTATGTTACAAATGAAGAATGAGATATCAAAGGATCCAGAGCTGGGCTTTCTAGAACAAATCTGCCCAGCTGCAAAGTCTGCTCTTACCTACTACATGATCAGCCCAGTTCTCTTCCCAAATCACAAAGTGTTAGTGAAAAATGCATTTGGACACTGAAGTCAAAGAATATATGCCAGCTTTACCCGAGTCATGATTTCAGATCTTCCATATTCTTACCCATAAAATGAGAACCTTGATCCTGAGCAAAAAAATATTTGACTTTTTAGAAAAAAGAGTTTATCCAGCAAAACAGATCCAAATTCTGTTAGTACAACAATTAGCTGGTGTTAGCAGCTGTTGCTTCTATAATCAATGCATACTTCATGCCCTACTCCTGCCTCCCCCACTTGTCTTGCACTGAACCACTGTCACATATTTATCTCTCCTGCTCTGCCTCTGTGGAATTCTGGGTGTGTACCCTGACTTCAATCCATGTTTCCCAAACTATCCTTGGAGAGCTTCTGGGTAGGGCTTCAAGACTTCCATTCCATCTTTAATCAAAGCCTTTGATACATACTTTTTTTTTTTTGACAAATCGTCTTAAAATAAGCTTAAAAATCATTGATCTTGATGACTTTTCCAGTTCTAAAATAGGTAACTTTTATTCAGATATAACTAGAATATCTTTCTTTTTAACTATTTTTATTAGTATAAAGTAAGAAAATATAGAAATTCTAAGGTAGGCTTAAAATGCTCCAAGAAAACAAAAAGCAAGATCATATATTTAAAAATTAAGGAAGAAAGAAATTCACTGTGTGCAAGGCGAGTAGATAACAATACATATAATCTTCCAACTGTGAGCGATCTGCGAACTATCTGCAATCAGCTCAAATCTGATTGCAGTGTGTTTTGGGGGATAAAGTTTTACTGTTACACAGCCATACCCGACAATTTATGTATCATCTATGACTGTTTTCACTCTACAGTGATGGGAAAGTAGTGTCAACAGAGACCATATTGTCTGAAAATATTTACTATCTGTCCCTTTACAGAAAAAGTGTGCCAGATCTAGGCAAAATCTGGGCAGCACCCGTAGAGCAGAGTGGTTCCAGGTCAGTTGGGACTAAGTCATTACAAAAGTTTGCTAACATTAAGTGATGGCCAAGACATTGTCCCTCTCCACTTAGATTTCATATTCCGATTGGTACATTTACTCCATCACAAAATACTGATAGGATGTTTCAGTAATCATGCTTATAAATAACCTAGAAATATACACAGAGTAGCTCTGTCAATTATTTAGTATTTGACAGGAATTATGCTAAATATTATATGTAAATATATACTTACAATTTATTTAATATTTATACCATCACAGTGATAAACACAACAATATTATTTCCATTTTCCAGATAGTTTAAGTAACACGCTTAACGTCACATTTAAATCCAGGCATCACTGTAACAAAGTAGTCACAGGAGCATATGGTAGGAAAGGGACTCTTGCCCAGCCTTCAAGCTCAGAAAAATTTACTAGAGGTTTTGTCTCGACTAAATTATAAAAATGTAGCATAGGAGCAAAATAGGATGGAGAGAGTGAGGATTTATGAAGGCCATAGGCAGTCTCTAAGTTCCCTGACAATTTCCTGTAATTTTATCTTCTTCAGGCTGCAGTGACTAGATGTGCTAAGGTAATGGGGTTGCATTGATAGACTACATGAGAAATTACAATATTAACAATAACAAGAGCCTCAGCCATTTGTAGAGCATGTTCAATACCCCTTATGTGCTAACATTCCTCGTATATTGCTTGGTTTAATCCACAGAATAACTTCATTTGGCAAATACTCTTATTATTAAGTCCATTTTATAGATAAAGAAACAGAGGAAAAGAGAAGTATCTTATCCAGACTTGCCTAGATGGGAATTGGCAAGACAGTTTTCCAAATAAGGCATTCTCATCCCAGAATCTGAGGTCTTCACCATGCCTCACCTTGTTCTGCCTTCTCAGTACGATGCACTAGCTCTCTGAGCAATGGAGTCCTGGTAATGTCGAGAATTTCAGTTCTCTAAAGGTGTGGACATGATGGGTTCAGAGAATTGGCAGTGACATGGAGATTTTCACTAGACAGACTTGTGATGCCAGGTCCCTTAAGCAGGGATCGCTGGTCCAATCAGCTGCAACCAAGTCACCAAATGCAAAACATTAGGAAGTTGTGGGGCGAATGTAGCTGTCAATTAGAAATTATCGGAGCCCTCTCTGTCTAGGAAGTCTTGGGGTTATGAGCCTCACTTCACAAATCAAGAAATACATTTTATGAGCTATCAAAAAACTTGTCCAAAGCCCTACAGCTTTTAAAGTATCAGATCTTGGGGCACATGGGTGGCTCAGTCGGTTAAGTATCTGACTTTTGGTTTCAGCTCATGTCATGATCTCACTGTTTGTGGGTTTGAGCCCCATGTCAGGCTCCACGCTCACAGTGCAGAGCCTGCTTCAGATTTTTCTCTCTCCCTCTCTTTCTGCCCCTCTCTTATGCTTTCTCTCTCTCTCTCTCTCTCTCTCTCTCTCTCTCAATAAATAAATTTTAGAAAAATTAAAAAAAGAAAGTATCAGATCCCAATTTTGAATCAAATTTGGTCTAATATAATAACATTTGTTCTTTTTTCCCATGTCATGAGAATTCATATGTATGCATAAAATTTAATTTCCCAATACCTAAAATGTCAGGAAATCCAGAAACTTAATTTTTTTCTTCTAACATTTTCAGCATTCTAATTGAAATTGAAATCTAAATTTCAGTCTAATTGAAATCTCAAAGGGTTGCTGATAAACAAATCACTCATGAGAAAAACTGCTAAAAATTTTAGAAATATTGGCAATATAAGAACCTGAGAACCTTTCGGAGGTTGACTTCAAAACTTGTCATCCCAATTTTATATGAATAAATCTTTACGAGGTTTTACTTTACCCCATCTAATATCAAATAAAATGCTTTGACATTTTTTAAGTAATTGGTTTTGTTTTTTAAATCATGACTTAAGGTATTATAACAATTTTACCAGTAAAGTTTGAAAATTAAGTTATGTAAAAAGCCAAGAGACTTAATTTTTTGATCCATCTCTGAGGGATTTTTATTTTGGAGAAAAACAAATATAAGCTGAGAACACACATGTGATTACAAATTTGCTTTCGCTCTTAAAACAAGCTTGTCTGGAGAACAATATGGAAATTTCTTTAAAATAAAACATCGATTCATCATATGACCCAGCAATTCCATTCCTACAACTCCACCTAAAATAGTGAGCATATAGGTACCCACACAGACTTACACTCAGATGTTCATGGCAGCATTATTTGCAATGACCAAAAAGTGGAAACAACCCAAAATGCCAATTGATGGCTACCCAAAATAGACTATATCCATACAATGGAATATCATTTGTCAATAAAAAGGAATAAAGTGCTGATAAAACTACAACATAGATAATCTCAAAAAGTGAAAGAACCCAGTTACAAAAGTACACATATGCTCCATTTTTATAGAATGTCCCAAAAAAAGGCAAATGTATAGAAACAGAAAGGAGATTTGTTATTGCTTAAAATTTGAGGTTTGATTGGAGAACAACCACAAGTTGAGATGAGGTCTATCTTTAGAGCTATGGAAATGTTCAGAAATTAGACTGCGGTGATGTTGTGCGGTTATGTTTTATACAGTAAAAACAGGTGAATATTATGTAAAGTACATCTCAATAGAGCTATGGTAAAAAAAATCATTTTGTATTTTATAAAATCCTGGCTTATTTCAGATTGGATTAGGGTCAGTGGGACGGTTGGGCAAAAACTAAATTTACTGACATTTATTAGATTTTGTTCATAAATCAAACTATCCATTTCCTAAATAATGAAATTCCTTCTCCAATATTATCAAATGTTTCCTCTGTAGTTACAGAATTTAATTACATGTTACAAGTTATAATTGTGAGGCCCAGAATGCTTCATGATTTAGAAAGGGATGGTAATCATAAATCATATAAACAAAAATAGAAATGTTACATAGCTTGCCCACCTGCTACAACGTTTTATTTAAGTCTTATAGAAGAATCTAAATAACATTCAAGTATAATCATGACGTTTACTAGGCAGACATTTCGGTTATAAAGGCATTTTATAATATATACTTCTGATCCAAACTATTACTTATGTATATGAATGGCTATTGAAAGGGATAATATACACCTTTTCCAACTCCCTTCAAAGGAACTTTAGTATTCCAATTTCATTTTGTAAATCACATTATGGAACATATTATGTTGAAACAAGTTAATTTCTTTATTAAAATAGCTATTCATAAAAGTTGCTTTCATTTTATAAAAATGAAAAATCTTTGAAAAGTAATTTCTCTGAATTCTGTTTTCTGATCTACAAGATAGGAAAACTGCTTAGCTGGTAAATCTTATGCTACCATGTCTCAATTTATGTGGTTTTGCATGACTGATTGATGTGTAATCAATTTGTTAACCTCTGTGAGTTTATGTTCCGTAAACTTAATCACAGGTTAAGCCATTTCTACTCTACGGAACATTTCAAGAAATGTCCTTGGAGCTGGTAATGTTGAGATCTGTTTAAATAAAGGGCTTGCTTTCTGGCTGATGGGTGAAAGATTCATTCATTTTATTTAATATTCCCTATTGTGGCAAAATATATATAACATAAAGTTGTCATTTTAACTATTTTTAAATATACAGTTCAGTAGCATAAGTACATTCACAGTATTGTGCAACAGGTATAACCGTCCATCTCTAGAAGTTTATCTTTCCAAATTGATACTCTGTAATCATTAAATAATAACTCCCCATTGCCCCTGCCCCCACCCCCAGCTCTTGGGAACCACCATTCTATTTTCTGTCTCTATGAACTTCACTGCTCTGGGTTCTTCACATATGTGGAATCATACAGTATTTATCCTTTTAACTGGTTTATTTCTCTTAGCATAATGTCTTCAAAGTTCATCCATGTTTATATTGTATCAGAATTTCTTTCCTTTTTAAAAGTGAATAATATTCCATTGTATTCATATTCCATACATTGCTTACCATTCATCCATCAGTGGATACTTGGATTTCATCCGTGTTTTAGCTATTATGAGTAATGCTGCTTCAAACATAGACGTGAAAAGATTGATTCTTATAACCAGCATTCATGCCAGGCAGTCAGCTCCCCTCTCCCAGCCTTTCCACCTTATTCCCTAGAGGCATGCCATAATAAACATTATAAAATTCACAGTTAATGGATGTTCTCAATAAATTTTCTTTACTGTTTCAAGTCTCTAGTTCATTCCTCATTAAGAAAGGATTTGCTGTTGCTGGGAGCAAAATGTCTATTCCATTTGGTGTGTCTGTTTGGGAGCAATAACTTCCTGAATATAAACTGAGAGCCAAAGCCAAGATATTAATTTATGAAGCTCAAGTATTGATTTGGGGATGCCATTATCTCCCCCTGATGCTATTTCCTGTTAACCCTCTCCCTGGCTAAATAGATAGATAGATAGATAGATAGATAGATAGATAGATAGATGTATCTGGGAAAGAGCCAGACTCTTTTATTTAGTAAAATAGAATACATACTGGCCAAGGAATTCATACGAGCTATAAATGTGTATTTTCAGTAAGTTTACTCCAAATTATCCTGTACACTGTTAAAAGGTAACACTGAGAAACTATGCACCTTTATATAATAACAAGATATAAGAAAAAGTATAATCATGTGGTATTGCACCTTTGTTTTATTAACCATAAATTATAATGTACATTCATTTTAGTTACTCTGTGCCAGAACCTAAGTGCTTTCTCTTCAGACTCATCCTCCAGACCATTCCTCACACATATATACACTTTAGTTTCTTAAACTCTGTGGAGTAGGTATTATTATCATCATTCCCATTGTACAGAAAAATGAGGTTAAAAGAGGTTAAGTGTGATGTCCAAGTTACACAGCCAGTAAATAGGTAGCAGATCTAGGATTACAATCCAGGTGTCCTGACCCTAAGGTTTGTGCACTTAATAGCTGTGTCTTTCTGCCCCCTGAATTTGGGGGGTTTTACCCAGACAAGCCCATCATCATTTTGCAGAAGAACCTGACAAGAGCAGAGTTATTTTCTTTAAAAAAAAAATCATCATTTGAAAGTTTCTGTTGGTGGGCTTTTTTCTTCATTCAGGTTATATTGTACTTATTAACCCTTGGCTTCATTTCATCTTTCCTCAGACATTCTGTATTATTTCTGTCTCTTGGTGATATCTATTGCATTTTACTAGCGCCATCGATATTTACAGTAAGGGTACCATATATCCATCTTTTTTTCTCCTTTTCAAAAATAAAGTTAAAAATATTTGAATCTTATACCAATTTTGATGTACTTCGCCAGATACATATGAAAACATTATTTTTATTACTTTTTAGTTTTTTCCACAATCTTATAACTAATTTTTATTTGGTATATTTTTCCAGAACCACACCAGTTCAAGTAAATGTTCCATTGAGATTTGAAAAACAATTTAAGAGCACTTTTCTTCCCATTTTAACTCAAATACATCAAGGAAAATTGGTTCTTTGTTAACAAGTCTATTGTAAACTCATCAAATAGTATTCATAAGTCAAAACCTGAGGGGAAAAATAGGACCCACTGTACTTTAAATTGTATAATCAGGGTTTGTTGGAAATTAGGTAAGTAATGTCCTCCAAGAAAGTATAAAAGTTGATTGTATTTCTACACATATTGCTGGACAAAAATAAATTATAAAAAGCCTATTGTAATTAAATCTTGATTATAGCCTTTACTTTATTCCTGGTTATTTCACAAATAGTCTGAGACAGTTGATGTTTACTTTTCTGTTTCAGTTTTATTAGGGCTTTATAAGCTGAAGCAAAAAGACATACGTTAAAAATATCTCAGGGTTTTCATTCTGCTCACCTTAAATTATTCTTCCATAATTAGGCCCAAAGATGAAAATCATCTGTCCAACCCCACCAAAAAGTTGTATTTCATTTTTGTTTCACATTGGATGCCTTCATTGCATGTAAAAGGGGGCTACATGTTGCACAACAAAGATGTTTTTTCTCCCAAAATGGGTTAATACTTACACTTTTGGAAACAAAGTTAAAAATTTTTAATTGTAATTTCTCTTTCAAATAAAAAAAAATGTATAAACTATTTTTAAAATAACTTCTTTATGCATTTGGACATCTTCTGCCTTTACCACCATGCCTCATCCAAGCCTCAGTCCTCCAGATCTATAGGTGGAACTGTGGCCTGAATCCTGGAGCCCGTCAGGACCTTGGAACTACCTTCTGTTGTCCAGTGTCTTCTTTCCTCTCAAATACCAGCTCTGAAGACAAAGTGCCAGGTGATAGGTAAGGTTCTTGAGAGAATGGAGACTTCCAAAGAAAACCTAGGAAAGTGAGGTTTCATTTAATGACATAGAAGGATGCAGAATCAGGGTGCCTGAGTGTCTCAGTCATTTAAGTGTCCAGTTGATCTCAGCTGGGTCTTGAGCTCAGCATTGTGAGTACTGCGTGTGGAGCCTTCCTAAAAATATCAGTTGTTCCTTTTTTTAAAGGTGGGGGCCTGCTCCCTCTGCAGAACCAACCAGGCATGTGAAGATAACTTCACATTGGACACCATCCACAAGGCAACCTTGGGAATCATGGGACCATATGTTGACCATATCCTGAGTCACTGGGTCACCACTGAGCACCTGAAAAAAAATTTGGGGATCACCAGCAATTACAATGGCTAACTCCACGTGTTTGAAAGTCTCCACTTCTCAAAACTGTCTTAAAAGCAGAGGAAGAGAGCTACCAGTGTTGCGCCATTAATCTCCACTCCCTCCTCCCATCCTTCATCAATGAGGCCTGAGGTGACAGGAGCAATTTCTGAGAAGCATACGCTCCTCTGGGGGGCAAACCAGCACCCGCAATTGCGAAGTTAAGAATCCATCTACAGGGATAACCGCAGGCACTGCCCCTTCCAACAGAACCTCACAAAGCTGCTTTTATTGGAGATCCATCTGAACAATTTCTAGGATTATCAGTTTTTCTTAAAGCGTTGTTAAGACAGTGAGACTCGAGGTGCCAAGCTATATCCCGTGAGCTTGCCCTGGATGTACGACTGCCTTTGAGATCCAAGGTGGTGGGTGTGCTACAGCCTGGACCCTGCAGGACCTGGTCTCCCGGGAAAAGGTGGGCGTGGCTTTCCGATGGACGGGCGGGGCTTCTGTGGGAGGAGAGTCGCCGCCAAGGGGCTGCGCGGAAGATTCTCGCTTGTGTCCCAGGAAAGGACAGCTGATTCCCCCGAGCGGGGACATGCAGCGTCCCTGAAGACTGAGCAGGAACGGATTGAGAAAGTCCTGTGATAGGAGGGCTGAGGTGTCCGCAGCCTGCTTACACCCACGGCCCGGGCCCTGCGACGCCTGGGACCCCAAGTGCGGCGGCAGCGATGCTTGGCCGAGTCTGGGCTCTGGCGCTGGCGCTTATGCTCCTGGCCCCGGGACAAGGTTGGCGAGGTAGGGTTCAGGCGGAAGGGAGCGCTGGGGCGCCACTCGGACCTTAGGGAGAAGGGGGCTGACTTCCTGGGTGACACTGGAGCGTCCTTGTGCATCCTATGGCCGCATCTGATACCTGACCCTCACCGACATCTGCCCTGCCCTTCTGCCCTCTTTGGTCAGTTTGCAGCCCTTCGGCTCCGTCTGATTTCTTCGTGCTTAGGAGTTTGTAGCCTCCTCTTCTCCCGCTCTAGGACCCTCAGTCCTGTTAGTGTTCCTCGGTTCTGTTTCCTGCTGATATCCTGCTCTTTAAGGTCTCTGATTTACTGTAAGAAACTTTTGCTGGATTTGCCAGCATCCTAGTGGCAAGTGGTGCCGAATTACCCGCAAAGAGTTAACTTCCAAACTGCTGGACATCTACTGCACTCCCACCCCACCGCAGGAAATAAGTAATTGATGAACATTTTATCTCTACAATAAATCAATACGTTAAGTTCTGTGTATGATATTTTAGTATATCTGTTAGAATCCCTCTTGCTGCTGTAGAAGAGATCTCTACGAAGAAAATAGCACCACTCCTGCATCTTTAATCCATTAAAAAGAGGACAGTTTAGAATACAGGGAAGTTAAAACATTAGTTAGCTCTTCCTGATTGCTTTTTGTGGGCGGATAGATGGGAATATTAAATGAAAGTGACTTATTATATTGTAAATTTCCTTATATTTTTTCAGAAATAAATCTGATCTGTGTATATCTGCCCCTTGAAAAAAATACATTTATAATTGCTTAGGGTATAATTTAGTCTTATCATCTTGTTGATCTCAATGTATGTTACTAAGGTGAATTTGCTTTGTAAAAAGAGGAGGGGGGAGAGAAAGCATTTTCCCATGTAAAATTTTAAAAAGAATATTAAAACCCAATATATTATTTCCTGAAATGATACTTTAACAAGGTATCATTAGTCTGTACCTTCTTTTGTTTGCTTACAGATTCACTAGATTTTCATGAAGAACTGTTAAACATAAAAAGCATTAAATATGCATTTATTATAGTTAGATAAAATATTTCCAGAAAAATGACTAATATATATAGAGAGTATCTGCTTCAATGTTTGCCGTACAGCACAAAACCCCTTGTTGCCTTTATATAAATAGCTTTATAATTTCCCTACTGAGGGCAAATATTAACCCTTACCAAGTTCTAAGTTCATATGTTGGTAAAGTTGATAAGTTTTTTATATCTAATAAAGATGGAAGGAGAGAGGAATAGAAAATATTATTTTTTTCAAACAGCTTTATTGAAATACAGTTTATTGTACCATATAAGTCACTCATTTACAGTGTGCAGTAGTTACTGAAGTATGCAGTGGTCTGTTTTTTAGTATATTCACAGATAGGTGCAACCACTACTGTCAGGTATAGAACATTTTTATCATCTGAAAAAGAAATACTGTACTCCAGCTTTCTGTCCCCTCTTCCCTCCATTACCGTCTCACCTTTGCAACCATAGGCAATCTCCGATCTACTTTCTGTTCTATGGATTTGCCTATTCTGGACATTTTAATAAGTGGAATCATATAGCAGCCTGCCTTTTGTGATTGACTTTTTTCACCTAGCATTATGTTTTCAAGGTTCATTCATATTGTACTGTATTTAGTACTTCATCTCTTTTTATGGTGGAGTAATTTTCCACTCTAAGTATTTACATTATACATTCATCAGTTGATGAACATTTGGGGTGTTTACACCTTTGGGCCACGTTTTTAAGTTTTTATTTATTTATTTTGTGGGGGGGAGCAGAGAGAGAGAGAGGGAGAGAGAGAATCCCAAGCAGGCTCTGCATCATCAGCATAGAGCCTGACTAGGAGGACTCAAACTCTCGAACTGTGAGATTGTGACCTGAGCCAAAATCGAGAGTCGGTGGCTTAACTGACTGAGCCACCTGGGCACCCCCACCTTTGGGCCATTATATGTAATGCTACTGTGAACATCCTGGTACAAGCTTTTGGGTGAACACCTGTTTTCATTTCTCTTAGGCATGGATATACCTAGAAGCATATTTATTACTGGAATTACTGGATCATGGAGTAATTCTGTTTAACCTGTTGAGGAACAGCTAGTTCCAAAGTGGCTGCATGTTTTATAGTCTCATAGATGTGTGTGAGGGTTCTAATGCATCCACATCCCGGTCGACATTGAGATTTTGATTTTAGCCATCTTATTTCGTATGAAGTGACATTTATTTGTGGTTTGATTTGTGTTTTCCTGGTGGCTAATGATGGCAAGCATTTTTTCATGTGTTTATTGGTACCAGTATATCTTCTTTGAAGAAATACTACTCAGATGCTTTGCTGGTGAGTTGTATGAGTTATTTATGTATTATAAATACAATTATCTTACTAGATATGTGATTTGCAATTTTTTCCCATTCTCTGACTTGTCTTTTCACTTTCTTGATAATGTCTTTTGAAGCATGGGAGTTTTTAATTTTAATGAAATCCAATTTATCTATCGTTTCTTCTGTTGCTTGTTTTTTGTTGTTATTTCTTGGAATCTATTGCCAAATCTAAAGTCATGGAGATTTACCCCAATGTTTTTTCTAAGAGTTTTATAGGTATATATCTTGTATTTTGGTCTTCGATTATACATTTTGAGTTGATTTTTATATATGGCACAACATAAGGGTCCAAGTTTATTATTTTACATGTGAATATCCAATTTTCCCAGCACCATTTGTTGAAAAAGACTGTTCTTTCCCATGAAATGACCTTAGCACCTAGGCTGAAAATCAGTTGAAAACCATAGATACATACATGGGTTTATTTCTGGACTCTCCATATTATTCACTGATCTGTGCTTATCCTTTTTTTTTTTTTTTAATGTTTATTTATTTTTGAGAGAGAGAGTCAGAGCATGAGCAGGGGAGGAGCAGAGAGAGAGGGAGACACAGAATCCGGTGCAGGCTCCAGGTTCTGAGCTGTCAGCACAGAGCCTGACACGGGGCTTGAACCCACAGAACATGAGGTCATGACCTGAGCTGAGGTCAGATGCTCAATGGACTGGGCCACCCAGGCGCCTGATCTATACTTACCCTTATTCACCATGATGCTATTTTGATTGCTGATGTTTTGTAGTAAATTATAAAATAGGAAAATATAATTCCTCCTATTTTGTCTTTCTTTTTTAAGATTGGTTTAGCTATTCTGGGTCCCTTGGAATTCCAAATGAATTTTGAATTAGTTTGCCAATTTCTACAAAGGAGTCACATGGCATTCTGATAGGGATTCTGATAGGATGAACCTTCTTGTTAATTTGGGGCAGATTGCAATCTTAAACAACATTAAATCTTATGATCTAGGAATGTGGATGTATTTCCATTTACATAGATTTCTAATTTATTTCAACAATGTTTTGTGATATTTAAATTTACACTTTTTTATTAAATTTATCCCTAAGTAATTTGTTCTTTTGAAGCTATGTAAGTGGAATCATTATTTTAAAGTTTATTTATTTTGAGAGAATGAGAACATGCATGCACGTGAGAGGGGAAGGGACAGATAGAGAGGGAGAGAGAGAATCCCAAGCAGGCTCCACACTGTCAGCACAGAGCCCAAAGTGGGGCTCAATGTAGGGCTCAATCTCGCAAACTGTGAGATCATGACCTGAGCCAAAATCAGGAGTCAGATGCTTAACTGACTGAGCCACCCAGGCACCCTCAAATCATTTTTTAAATTGCATTTTCAGTCTATTCTTTGCACATGTGTAGAAGTATAATTAAATTTTGTATCTTGATTTTGTATCCTGAAATCTTTCTAAATGTGTTCATTATAATTTTTGTATGTGTGGGTTTGTTAGGAACTTTTACATAAAAAATCATGTCATGTGAATAGAGATAGTTTTACTTCTTCTTTTTCAATCTGGATACCTTTTATTTATTTACCTTTCCTAGTTGTCAGAGTTAGAACCTGAAATACCATGTTGAATAGAAGCAGTGAGAGCAGGCATTCCTGATCTTATGAGAAAGCATCCAGTATTTCTTCAAGTATGATGTAACCTGTAGGGTTTTTTGTAGATTCTCTTTATCAGGTGGAGAAGTTGCATTCTACTCCTAGTCTTTTTATGTATGTGTGTACACACACACACACACACACACACACACACACATATATAAAGAGTGTTAGATTTTTCTAAAATGAGTTTTTCTGGATATTGAAAATCACTTATGGATTTTTATTTTTTTATTATATCAATATGGAATATTATGTTGATTAGTTTTTGGATGTTAAATCAACCTTGCACACCTGGTTGAAATTCCACTTGGTCATGGTTTATAATTCTTTGTCTAATTTCTAGATTCATGTTGCCAATATTTTGCTGGGGACATTTGCATCCATATTCAAAAGATACATAGATCTGTAGTCTTCTTTTCTTGTGATACCTTTTTTCTGGTTTTGGTGTCAGTAATACTGGGCTCTAGAATGAGTCTGGAAGTGTTCCATCCTTTTAATTTTTTTTAATTTTTTAAAATTTTATTTATTATATATAGAGAGACTGCAAGCAGGGGAGAGAGGCAGAGGGTGAGAGGGAAAGAGAGAGAGAGAGAGAATCCTAAGCAGGCTCCGCACTCAGCATGGAACAGGATTCAGGGCTCGGTCCCAAGACCCTGTGATCATGACTTGAGCCGAAATCAAGACTTGGATGCTCAACTGACTGAGCCACCCAGGTGCCCCTAGTATTCCATCCTTATATATTATTTAGAAGTGTTTCTGAAGAAATGGTTTATTCCTTAAATGTTTGGTAGAATGCAGCATTGATGCCATCTGAATCTGGTCTTTATTGTGTGTGTTGTGTTTTTTTTTTTTTTTTTTTTTTTTTTACTCGGTATTTTACATGATACAAATCTATTTGGATTGCTTATTTCTCTTGAGTAAGTTTTGGTGTTTGTGTCTTTTTAGGAACTTTCCAATCTCATCTAAGTTACCTAATTTATTGACATATACCTGTCTATAATAATATTCCTTAATAAGATCTGTAGTGCTGTCTCTTATTTCATTTCAGATTCTGGTAACTGAGTCTTTTTGTTCTCAGTCTAGTTAGAGATATGCCAGTTGTGTTGATTTTTTTTCAGAGAACCAGCTTTTGATTTCATTGACTTTCTCCATTGTTTTTCTATTCTCAATTTCATTAATTACCTCTCTAATCTTTAACATTTCCTTTATTCTGCTTTCTTTAGATGTAGTATGCTCTTCTTTTTCCAGTGTCTTAAGGTACATGGCTAGTTTATTACATTGAGATCTTATTCTTATCTAATGTAAGGATATATGTCTATAAATTTCCCTCTAAGTACTACTTTGACAGCATCTCATAAATATACTGTATCTGTTTTAATCTTTTCAGTGTATTTTGTCATTTCCTTCTTAATTTCTTTTTTGAGTCATCAATTATCTGGGTTGTTTAATTTACACATATTTGTAAGCTAATTTAATTTATTTTTGCTGTTTCACAATTTCATTCCATTATGGTCAGAGAACATATTTTGCATGACTTGTGTGTGTTTTTTTTTTAATTTATTGAGGTTTATCTTGTGGTGTAGTTTATTGTCCATCCAGGACAATGTTCCATATGCACTTCAGAAGAACTTATATTTGCTGGTTTTGACAGGTATGTCCTATAGATGTCTTTTAGGTCAAGTTGGTTTATAGTACTGCTCTAGCTCTATTTCTTTGTTATCTTCTGCCCAGTTTTGTATTCATATTGAAAGTGGAATATTGAAGTCCCCAACTACTACTGTTGAAGTATGTATTTTTTCCCATTTCTATCAGGTTTAACTTGATATATTTTCATGCTCTCTTATTAGGGGTGTGTGTGTGTGTGTGTGTGTATTCGTAATTGAATATCTTCCACATGGATTGAACCTTTCATCATTACAAAATGCCCCTCCTTATTTCTGGTAATATTTTTAAAGATTTTTTTGTCTGATATTAATACAGACAGTCTAGTTTTCTTGTGGTTTCTGTTTGCATGATATTGCCCATACTTTTACTTTCAATCTATTTGTATTCTTTACAAGAAGCATTCAGTTTGCCTGTTGACGTACAAAGCAGGGCAAGGTAAAGAGATTTAGCAAACTAGACACTCTCTGACCTTGTTTTTCAGCCTTTTGTGTTGTTGCAGAACTCAGTTTTATTGTGAATATCAGAAGCTTTAGGGAAGCTAGCAGATTTTCAAAAATTTACAAATATTTGAAATTCCCATAGGGCAATATACCAAAGGTTTTTTAATTATAAACTCAAATATTATGAAGTCCCTGTTTTCAGGCATTAAGCCTATTCATCTCTTAAAAATACAGTGATTTATCTAGTTTCTTAACAAATTTTTTGTCTACCAATTATGAATCTTAAAGAATCCTGGCCATTGTGTTAAACTAGAAAACAATCTAGTACAGGTTACCTTTTATGTACAAATAAAACTAGAAAAGTTTTTTTATACTGTATCATTATGTATCCTTTATAACTTGACACATTCTCCTACAGTATTTGAAATCCAGGTATTATATCCTATTAAATCCTATTATATGCTGTCTCACTTATTTGAATCCCATTGTGATTCAAATAAATGGATATGTAAATATAAGTGAATATTTTATATGTACTTTTTTATGAGGGAAAACTTATGTTGGAAGTTTGCTAGAAAGCTTAGCACATCATTCACGTCATGAATAAGTGAGATGGGCTTGTAGAACTATTAGTATTTGGGGAGCTGAGTCCCCACATTTCCAAATGGAAACCAAAACTATCCTTATAATTCTCACTTTGTTAATTGTGTACTGCATTCTAAAGTTAAGGCTGTCATGAGATTTTTAAGAGTGTGGCTTGTTCATTACTAATAAGATTTAAAAATTTTCTACAGAGACCTTGAACATTTTTAAAAAGACAAGTAGATTTTTTAGAAAAAACTGAAATGATCAATATAAAAAATATGGGCTGTTATTATTTATATGATTTAAGAATTTTCCTCTAAAATAAATATTAAATAAAAATAAATACAGGTCTAACAATTTCTGTGTAGATATTATATAGTTCTTTGGTATTGCTGATGTTACACTGTGATTGCTACTATATTTATTACATCTTCAGCTTTGGACTAGAAAACAGTTATTGAGAGTGTAAAATTAGAGAAAATGTGAGAGCTACAGAAGCACTTAGGAAGAAGAAATACCACACAGAATAAAGATGGACTTAGTGACTTTTTTCCGAACACAAAATTCTACTGCAGGGAAGAGAACAGAGAAAACATCTCAATAATTCATGCAAACCTCACTAGGAATCTCTTTTTAAATATTTCCTTAGTTTCTAACCAGGTACAGTGTTCTGGTATTGATAGGACCTTAGAGTTATTTCAAAATTAGATGAAATGATAGCACATCTCCTGAGTTCCATCCATACACATTTTATGAAATATTTATCCAGTGTTGACAGATTGAGATCATTAAAGTCAATAGAGCTTTTTGGATTACATTTTTCTTGGGAAATTTAAAACTTGTATAGCAAGAGATAAAAGGAAGAGGAAACTTTTGTGCTTATTCCTAAATTTTTTTACTCTAAAAATTCTTTAAGAACACTACATTTTGTGCAATTTAATTGTAATATCTACAAACGACAAAATGAACAGCAAAAAATCATAATAAAAATTGTATAAGCTACATTTATGATATCTACTTGCAAATTAGTATTTCTAGTTTATGCCCTTAAGTTCAGAAATTGATTTTGATTGAAAAACACCTCTGTAACCTAAAATTATGTATATATGTTTGAGAGTTTTGTTCAGTTAGATAAATTTGTCCCACAGTGAGGTACCTTAGTAATGATTGGATTTTCCTTTCCCGTTTCAATTTCATGGATATTATCTTTATAATAGTGCTTTCCTTCAGTGTATGTAATAGCTAATATTTGGAGATTTTCTACCTACTGTGTCAACAAGAAACTCTGGTACCCAAATAAGGGCAGTTCTCTGCTCCCTATCATTCGAGAGTACAGGAAGCTCAAACAAGAGCCATATTTCTAGGACGTATCTTCTTCTGACATCTGCTTCTCCCTTTTTTTTATTTAAAAAAAAAATTTTTTTTAACATTTATTTATTTTTGAGACAGAGAGAGACAGAGCATGAACGGGGGAGGTTCAGAGAGAGAGGGAGACACAGAATCTGAAACAGGCTCCAGGCTCTGAGCAGTCAGCACAGAACCCAACGCTCTGTGCTCGAACTCACAGACCGCGAGATCATGACCTGAGCCAAAGTCGGCCGCTTAACCGACTGAGCCACCCAGGCGCCCCTGATTCTCTCTTCTTCATGGGAAGAGGAGCCTGATGTTCTGCCTCTGTGGGTTTCACAGAAGTATCTCCCAGGCCAAGTGCTGCTAAGACAACTTCCCCAAAAAACTACGGAACTCTTCTTTTTCTCCTTCAAAACTGTACCCCTGAACCCCATTCCTTTTCCTGTGTTTGGTAGTAAAAAGGGATTCCAATACTTTATCTTAAAAAAAAAAAAAAAAGAAAAGAAAGAAAAAAGCTTGACAACTTTATATTCTTTCCTGTACTGAAGAATGCAGGAAGCTTCAGTAGGAGGGCATTTTGCAAAAATTAGATTAGCATTAAAAGCTTAATTTACTTTGTTGCCTTTCAGGACTTGGTAGAGATGGATATTGGGGGACATATAGTTACTGGGAAGGAAAGCAGGTCATGGAGGGTCAGAAATGGCATTCAAACCTGGAAGGCCATCCTCAAGAGGAGGCTTATAGGGGCTGTAACTTCAGACGGAAAGAATGAAAAAAAACAACAACAACAACAAAAACCTATGTCAACAGTGATAACAACATTGACTGTCCAAATTAAATGAAAATAAAATTCTTGAAGCTCAAGTACCTCAAAAGCACATCCTACAGTTTGCTGACTGGATAATTGCCTTTATGAAAAGTGGAATACATCTTTGACTTACTAAGAGACCCTGACATTTCTGATGGTCCTTATGTGCAGTTGTGGATTATTTGTTTAATTTGGGGAAAGAATCAATTTTAATTGAGGACTAACCCATGTTAATGAAGGAAACGCGTACTTAAGATACTGTCTTTCCCTCCTAGCTCAGGAGTGCTCTCCTGGGGGACACCAGATTCTTCAGAGCCCGTACCGAAGTGTGCATTTTGACTCTTTGCAACTCCAGCATTCTCCCTTTCAAAACCTGGTGTGTGACCGGTCCCTGTCTCCCGGATGGTATCGGTTTCTCATCTTTGACAGACCTGCTGAGATGCCAACCAAATGTGTTGAGGTATTTCGACTCACTAAGAACTACATGTGCTTTTCCTTATGTATGTTTTCATGAGGGTCGAATCTTGTTACAACCAGTTTATTTCTCACTCTAAAATATTTTTTTGCTTGTGTATCAAGATTGAGTTAATCCAAAGAGGTATCTCCATGTTCCCTGTTCTCATGGTAATAGTAATAACAATGGTTAATGTTATGCTCATGCAGTCCACCAAGGGTTTTTACCTACAATATCTTATGTAGTTTTTATAATGGCTCTACAATGTAACCTGTCATCATTATTTCCATCATATAGCACAGGAAACATAGGTTCTTAGGCGAAACACTCCTACTAGAGTTACCCAGCTACCCAAACACCCAAGTTTTGATCACAGACCACCAGTCTCCGGAGCTCATGTCCTGAACCACACACAAGTAACCTGCTAACAGTAAAATAATGTGTATTCCAAGTACTTCATTTCTGGTCAGTCTTAAATAGAAGGTTCATTCCCCTTATTGTTACTCACCTTTTGTGAATTATGCGGAAGCAGGAATTATTTTCCCTTTTAAACATGCAATGTAAAAAAACTCAGTAAAAATATCCAAATTTTAACAATATTTAATTTTAATTGGTGACATGTGGCTATCTTATTTTTTCCTTTTTGTTTATTTGCTTGTCACTTTTGTGGCATTTTGTTTGTGATAAACAAAAAAAATCAGAATTTAAAAGTAAAATTTGAAGAAATTACAGGAAATTTACTACATCCTTAAATATTTGCGTTCTTTTTCCTTGCCTGAACTAACTATAATTGAATCTAGAACCTGACACAAATGTAAAGGTGAGATGATTCCGCTGGGTCTGTGCCCCCATGAGGAAGTGTTCTCTGCCCCCACTCTTTCATCTCCTACTTGAACCAAGGCTTTGCAGCATCGAACTGGAGAAGTGATTTTTTTTTTAACTCTACAGGATAATACATGTCTGTGTAAATAAATGTCTATTATAATGTTTAAAGTAATTTATGTGCACTACAGAAAACTTAGAAAATAAGAGACATTTAATAGAATAACATTCATTCATTCATCATCCACCCACATAGTCATACCTCCATTCACATTTTTCTGTCATTCCCTCTTTTCATATTGTTCTTTAAGGTTCATGCTACATGTTAAATTGCATAACATGCTTTTTTCAGGTACCATTAAAGCATTAACATTTTCCTATGCTGTTGAATATTCTTTAAAATTAATTTTGAACATAATATTCTATCACTAGTGTATTTAGTAAGATTATTTTTATAAGTAAAATTAGTGAAGGTTAGTATCTTTTTGATACATATAATTGTTTTTAGAAAATATAATGCTAATATTTCATTTCAGTAGCAGTAGATAAAAGTACCTTTTCTAATAATATTTATTTGTTTTGAGAGAGAGGAGAGAGAAGGAGACCACAGAGGAGGGGGAGAGAGAGAGGGAGAGAATCCCAAGCAGGCTCAGTGCTGTCAGTGCAAAGCCCGACACGGGGCTCAGTTTCATGAACTGCAAGATCATGAACTGAGCCAAAACCAAGAGTCAAATGCTTGACCTACTGAGCCACCCCGGTGCCCTTGTGATCTTAGTTTTTAAGTGGATAATAATATATCATTAAAATAAAACAAGTATAATAATGTGACAATATAATCCTATTAAATAATATTTCCTATTAAATTCTTATTTGTCTTATATTTTTAAAATTATTATTTAAACACAACTATTAGTCTTTTCCTTTATGATTTCCTTTGCTATTAAGCATGGGGATAATAATAATACTGAGTGCTATAATCTGGCTAGTAATTACTGAGTCATTGCTATGTAGAAATTATGTTGTGTACATAATTATGTTTATAGCTCACCATAGTACAGTGTGGTACATTCTGCAATCCACCTAGAACAAAAGGAAAAGATGGATGTTGAGTTCCTGTCCCAAGGTCATGCATTTAGCAAGTGTCTGGGTCCTTCCCAAGTCATATATAGTTTCTTCTTATTTTTCCTGGATTAGTTTTCTGTTTAATTCCATTTTCCATCTGGAAGTGATTTTGCTAATTGGCTTCAAGTGACGCTTTAACTTCCTTTCTTTCCCCAAATCGCCAACCAGTTGTTTCATCACCAAATTCTGAACAGTCCTTTCCTTCTCCCCTGATTTTTGATACCTCTTGAACCATGCATTAACTTCTTACATATACTATATTTAGTAATTTCAGAAGAAATCTCCAAGGTGAGTTTATCTTTTTGCTCTGTATTAAGATAACTTCAGATTCACCTATCTTACCTTAAAATATATTGCTATGATAGTAAGTTATCTGATACTGAATTTCTCTTGTTCATAATACAAAAGTAACACAGAATAAATTTAAATTGAGTAAGGTTATATTAATTATGAGCAATCTACCTTAAATTTAATATTCCATAAAGTTACTTTTATAGTACAGGTACAAGTTATTAGGTTTTTTTAAATGATAACTTAATATTTTAAAGGTGGTTCAGAAAAAATGCAAAGTTGATTTATCTATCACACGTGAAAATAACTTGGATTTTCAACTTTTGTTTTCTCTATTGCAAAAGATGAATCACTGTGGAACACAGGCCCCCATCTGGCTATCCCTGAGAGATTCAGAGACACTGCCTTCACCTGGAGAGATCAAGCAACTGACAGCTTGTGCCACATGGCATTTTCTGTTTAACGCTACAAAAGACTGCTGTCTTTTTCAAATCCCAGTGTCTGTAAGAAACTGTGGAAAATTTTTTGTGTACTTACTACAGCCCACTCAAGGATGTATGGGATATTGTGCAGAAGGTAAGAATACATGAGTAATATCCATGAACTACTTGTCACAGAACTGTGTGTGTTGCTCTGTTTGGGCCATTCTCTGGATAGGTTGTGTTGAGATAATACAAATCTCACTGAGTCTTGGTCTGCCACTATTGCTAGAGTGAAGCTAAATTTCTGGTTTAAATTGGCCAAATCTGTTTAGGATTCTTTACCAAGATCTTAAGATCCTCAGAAATATTTGCTGATGTGAAAGTATCAAAGCAGATTTCTTGCCATTCCTCCCATTGAACATAACGATTGAGTTTGTGAAAACTTCTTTGGTTTCCTCATGCCCTTTCACCCTTTTTAATTAAAGGATGAGGATGGTGAGTGAAAGATGTCATAGACTGTGGGTCTGGAGTTCTGTCTTGTCCAGCAAGAGAGCGGACGCAGGATTGAAATGCGAGAGAGGCTAATGTCAAGGAAGAGACGAGACACGAGTAAGGGTCCTTGCTCATTTTTATTAGGATCAGAAGGCTTACAAGCATGATGGACATGCACAAAGAGACTATGAAACCGTGAACATTAACTCATGGGTGTGAGGGAAAGGGGCTTTTGAATATATTTGGCGTTAGGGGTTTGGGTCAATACAAAACAAAGTCCTGGTGCCAAGCAGATGGTTGTTTACGGCAGGCATGAGTCTGTTTATCTTAGCTAGCCTAGGGAATAAGACAGAAAGAGCATGCTACCGTCAGGGTCAATAAGGCACCTTTCTTTTGCTAATTAGCTCCGCTCTGGGCAACTTTGCCCTGCTGCCATCCATAGCCCTCTTTACCTGTTTACCTATTTTGGTCCTTCCTTCCTGTGAAAGCAGCTTTCTGCTATTGTACTATGTTGGGGGCTGCTTCCACCCTGAATACCTAATCTTGTTTACCTCATCTTGGATGTTTTCATCCTGAAATTTCTTATTCCTATACCTTTGTCCTATACTGGGGGCCTTTTCCCTGTTTACCTAATCTTTGATGCTTTCATTCTGTGGCTTCCTATTTCTTTATGCCTTGTTAACCCATGGGTGCAAGCTCAGGGAATTCCTAAGCTTATTCCACACAAAAAGATATCATGCAAATGTGTTTTAAGTTATTTCATCTTTCATTCATTAATATTGATTGAATGTTTATCCTTTGCCAGAAATTATTTTAGGCCTTAGGGTTATGGTAATGAACAAGACAAATGAGATATCTTCCCTCATGGAACTCACATTCTAGTGGAGTGCCTCAGACATAGAAAAATAAACTGGATATGACTCAAAGAATAAAATAAATATCCACGAGTCCCTACTACATCAAGACATGATTAGAGAAATAAATTGATGGAAGAAAGGAGACAAACCTTCCTTAAAGAAGAATTGCAAATATTTGTAGTTAGTATCCCATATAGAATATGGGGCCTAATTCCTTTCATTTTGATTGTGAGCAGTATTTAGTGACTTGTTCCCAAATAATAGTGTATAGAAAGGAAAATAAAGTGATTTTATAAGGGAGAAACGTAGTAGACACTGTATTAACCAAGTGATCAAGGTTAATATCATGAGTGATAATGTATGTTGATATCAGTTACCTGCTGATAACATGCAATAAGATGTACTTCTCCTTTGTGGTATTCTTCCCTAAAAGCCATAACCCCAGTATAATCATGAGAAAATTCATACAAATCCAAAGTGAGAAATATTATACAAAACACCTGTGAAAAATACTCTTCAAAAGTGTCAGAATCATGGAGAGTCATGAGAGAGTGAAAAAACTGTCACAGATTGGAAAAGATTAGGGAAACATGATGAATAATGCAATATGATGATATCCTGGATTGAATACTGGAACAGAAAAGAATGTTAGCAGAAACTGGTAAAATCCAAATAGACTTTTCAGTTTATTTAAGAATAGAGTCCTAACTGGGACACCTAGGTGGCTCAGTCGGTTAAGCATCCGACTCTTGATCTCAGCTCAGGTCATGATCACACGGTTGTGAGTTTGAGCCCCACATTGGGCTCTGTGCTGACAGCACAGGGCCTACTTAGGGTTATCTTTCTCTCTGTCTCTACCTCTCTCTCTCTCTCTCTCTCTCTCTGTCTCTCCCTCCCTCCCCTTGCCCCGCCAAAATAAAAAAAATAATAATAATAATAATAATAGAGTCCTAAGATCAATTTCTTAGTTTTAACAAATGTATCATGGTTTTGTAATATGTTAACATTAGTGAAAGGGTATTATTACCAGGAAAGCTCCATATTATTTTTGCAACTTTTATGTGCATTTAAAATTACTTTTAAATAAAATTTTTATCACAAACTGAAAATAAAAAATAAAATTGTTTTTGGAAGCAAAATGTGTTATAAATTAGAGAAAACTGGTCAGTGCAATAGTGATTGACTGGCACAAGGATGCTGTCTCACCCAGAGTACCTGAAGAAGGTCTCTCTGACAGTTGATGAACTTGAGCTGAGCTCTGAATGAGGAGAATGAACCATCCATGAAGACATATGGGGAAAGAGCATTCTAGGAAGAAAGAACAACAAATGCCAGTGTCCTTAGACAGGTATGAAGATGGCTGTTCAGTGAACTGAAGGAGGAACAACATGGCAGGAAGACTGAATGGATGAGACTTCAGAGATGAGATCAGAGAAGTAGGAAGGGGACAGAATCTGTAGGGTATGTTGACTGTGGTAAGAACTTAGAGTTAGTCATAAATGCAGTATAAAGCCTTAATGGGATTTAAAATAGGTGAATATGATCTATGGATTGTATTTAAAAGACTCCATTGAAGAGGCTGTGGAAAGACAGTGGTGGCTCAAAGGTTGGGGAAGGAGGAAATGGTTTAGACTAGTGGCAAAGAGAAGAGGTTATTGAGTTGGAATGTCTTTTGGAGGCAGAGCTCATGCATTAGATATGAGAGAAGGTGGAAAGAAAGGAACCAAGGACAAGGCCTAGGTTTTTTGCTTGAGCAGCTGAGATAGGAAAGCAACACATTAGTTGGGGAGAGAAAAGAATGGACAGTTCTGTTTTGGTTTGTTATCTAAGAGAGGACATGAGATATACAGACATAAAATGCACAGCGGATTCGTGAGCCTGCCACTGACCATGTTGTTGACTAAGGATGTTGGAGAAGAGGGTAGTTCCCATAATACACCTTCATGGAGCTCACAATAGATAATTGAACTTAATAAGTTTTTTGGGTTTTTTTTTCTCTGTGCTCAATTATGACTGTGAACTCTTTGAAGACAATGTACCCTTTATATCAAGGTCTCATGACCTTGTGCCCAGTACCAAGTAAGGACACAACAAATGCACATTAATAGAAGTGTTTAATAGAACTAGTGACCCAACTCCTCAGATACAAGGAGCTCAAAATGTAAAGAAGCTACATAATGGTGATTTTTTTACTTGGACTGCTTAGACAGGAATGAAGCTGATAATTGAGGGATTTATTCTTGGTTGGGGATGGAGAAAGTTTGCTGATATGTGACCAAATTATGGGAGGAAACCAATATCTCTCTACTATGTTATCTGGACTCCTCCATATGTAGGAGACTGAAGATGCTAGGAGATACTGTTCTGGATTAGTGCTCTTAAACTAGGCCAAACACTTGATTTAGCGAACAATGACAATCGTGTTAGTAATACCTATGAATATTTTCATCTTGAGGTTGTTAGATTGTCCAAAAACAAAAAACAAAAAAACCTACAAATAATAGATATGGCAAAACAATGGCTAGGAATATACATGGAACCACAAATTGCAATGGGTGGTGTGAATGAGAAGATTAAAAGTTGCTGTAGGTGTGCCTGGGAGGCTCAGTGGGTTGAGTGTCCAATTCTTGGTCTTGACCCAGATCGTGGTCCCACGATCATGGGATCAAGCCCCACAATGGGCTCTGTGCTGAGTGTGGATCCTGCTTGGGATTCTCTCTCTCTCTCTCTCTCTCTCTCTCTCTCTTTCTCTCCCTCCCTCCCTCCCTCTCTCCCCTTCTGCCCCTCTCCCCCACTCATGTTTTCTCTCTCTAAAATGAAAATTAGAAAAAAAAAGTTGCTGTAGATGAGAATACCAAAGGTGAAGGAGGGTGAAATTTCTAATGAGGAACCACAGAAGAAAGCCTCTTCTGAGAAAAGGGCATTGACATTGAGAGTTTGAGGGTAAACAGTCCTGGGTCAGATAAAAAGTGTGGGAGACAACATCCCAGACAACAACAACAGCAGCATGTAAAAGGCCTTAAGGCAATAAGTGTGGTGTTGCTCCCAAGAGTGAAAGTAGCACAGAGATGTTGGATCGCAAAGAGTGAGCAGAGTATTACAAGACATGGGTTGGTAAGGCAGCAGGGTCTGCTAGTTAGGGAACTCTTCGTTTTATTCTGTGCTTTGAGAAGTCTTAAGAGAATTATCCTGAGAGCTTTAGCCAGTAAGTCTTCACATTTCTTACACAGCTGCTAGCCAGCTAAACCTGGTTGAAAGCAGTATGTTCAGGAAGGACAGCAACTGCTCAGTTAATAGAACTAATGTTATCCATTAGGAAGGAGAGAATCCAGAGAGATGCATCTTGAGTGGCCAAGGTGAGAGATTTGAAAAATGTCTTTTTAGTATTTTTCAATATTCTTGTCATCAAAATAGTTAATTTTTACAAAATTTCTAATAATATTACCAAGTATTTGTGGAAAATTGCATAGGTATTTCAATGGGAAAAAACCCAACAACATATCTACATTATTTTTTAAGAAATACTGATTACTATTAAAAATGAAAACAGAACTTTTATACCACGGAATATCATAAAAGCAATCACTTAGACAAAAATATTGTTTACATTGAATTTAAAAACTCAATACATATAATTTGCATTTTTTGACATGCTGTTAATACTTAAAAAAATATGTCTTGTTAATGTCATTCCCGCCCATTCATTTTCTCAAGTTTGAATATTCAAAAGTATTTCTTTTATTCTTCATATTCATGTCCTCCTACTGGTTTTAAGTAAAGAGAATTTCTGGGAGAAGATTGTTATTTTTTACTCTTTGTATATAAGTTATTAATCGATATACACATGAATTATCTTCTCTGATGTGCCAATAAAAGCTTACCTTGAAATACTATTTAAACTTGAATTAGAATTCCTGGATAGCAAACAGAAATGAATCACATAATCCTCTTAAGTGTCTTTTTCTCTTGCTTACCAAGAATCTGAAGCAGATGTTCCCGGCTGATGATGACTTGGCCATTTACAATGTCAGGCTGAGGTCTCTGTGAGTCTCTAGGCTTTTTCTTCACAGTGACAAGATGAAGGTCCAGTTTTTGCTCTTAATGTGCATTTTAGACAGGATAAAAGGGGAAGCCCAAAGGATAAAAAGAGAGCTTGTGCTAACTGGAACTTACCTCTCCTTAAGGAGCTTATTTGGAAGAAGTCTTATCACGACTACTTCAGAAGAATTCTTTGGCTTATCTCTGTCTTCAGAGGCAATCTGTGAAATCTCCTTTTTTACTTGGACATATTTCTGTCACCAGCTAATAGGCTATTGGATAGGCAACAATCCATCAGGTATATTTAGCTTAAAAATCATCAAAACAGGGGTGCCTGGGTGGCTCAGTTGGTTAAGCGTCCACCTTTGGCTCAGGTCATGATCTCACAGTTCATGAATTCTTACAGCCCTGTTTTGGGCTCTGTGCTGACAGCTCGGAGCCTGGATCCTACATCAGATTCTGTGTGTATGTCTTTCTCACTGCCCCTCCCCCTGCTAATGCTCTGTGTGTGTCTCTCTCTCTGTCAAAAATAAACAAATATTAAAAAAAATTTTTGAACATTATCAAAACAGCACAAATTAAAGAAAATTGTCACCATTTTAATATATTCTTATGACTTTTGTTTTTTATAACTTACATATAATTTTCATACAATTTATCTACAATTTCTATAAGGCAAAGAAGACAAGAAACGTTAATTCAAGATTATACTTAGAATCAATGCCATTCAAGCAAAAAGATTTATATATGTTACTGCGAAAAGCTCATTGGAAAATTTTTTTTCATATTTTCCATGTTTGTACTTAGCAAGGTGGTTATTAGGTCCTTATGCTATACAAAGAGGCATTATATCAATTGGAAGTAGGCCATGAGAAGTTGAGGACATATACTATATACCCTACAGCACCCACTAAAATATGTGTGTGTATCTAATAGCCAATAAAATAGATAAAATACACAAAATACACCTTTTAGAGATAAAGAAACAGGTGGAAAGTGCCAAAAGGACAAATAGAAAATAGCAACCTGATAGATTTAAACCCTAGAATATCAATAATTATATTAAATATATGTGATCTAAACACCCCAATTGAAAGTCAGAAATTTTCAGATTGGATAATAAAAGCAACACCCAACTATAACTATAGGCTGCGCAGAGAAGTCCATGTTAAACATAAAGAAAAATGAGGTTATAAATATGAGGAAAGAAAAGGATTGACTTAGGTACCACAAATGACAAGAAATCTAGAGTGGCATTGTACATATCAGACAAAGTAAATTATTGAGCAAAGAATATCACCTAGAAGAACAAGGGTCATTTCCTAAAGATAAAAGGATCAATTGAACAACAGGATAAAATGATTCTAAATACTTATGTACCTAATAACAGAATTCAAAATACAGGAAGCAAAACTTATAGATCTTTAAGAAGAAATAGACAAATTTATGGTTCATGTTGGAGATTAACACTCATCAGTCAATAATTGAGCACATAGAAACAAAAATAAAAAAAGTGGAGGAGAGTGGAAAGATTCTATCAATCAACTTGATCTAAATGACATTTAGAGACGATTCCACAGATGACAGAACAACCCACATTCTTTACAAGTGCACCAGAAACATTTACCAAGATAGATTACATGCTAGGCCCTAGAGTAAGGAAATTAGAATATAAGAAAAAGTTTGATGTTAGTAAAAAAACAACAACAACCCCTAAATATACTGTGAAAACAAGAGAGTTTACAGATCTGTGGGATCTGTAAAAAAAAAAAAAAACAAACTCAGTTTATATGTTAAGAAACTAGAAGCAGCACAAATGAGACCCAAAGTAAGCAGAAAGGAAATAACGATCAGAGTGAAAATCAATGGAATAATACACAAAATGAAAAAAGTAAAGGCAGAAGTTTCCAATATCAGGAATAAGAGAGGTGATAAAATACAGACTCTCCAGATATTAAAAGAATTATAAGAATAAAGAATTATTATGAATAACTGCCAATACATTTGACAACTTAAATGAAGTAGACAAATTTCTTGAAATACAAGGATACTAGAGCTCATTCAAAAGAAAAAATAATTTCAATGCCCCTATAATTGTTAAACAAATTGTATTTTTAGTTAAAATCCATTCCACAGATAAAATAAAACAAACAAACAAGAACCCTGGCCCAGATGGTTTGGGAATTCTTCCAAATAATAAAGGAGGAAATAATACCAATTTTACATAACTTTTCCAGAAAAATGAATAGTAGGGACCAAAAAACTTCTGTAGAGCCGACAATACTCTCAAAGTAAAAGCAAGACACAGACATTCAAGAAAACTATATCCCTCATACATATAAATGCAGATGGTATGATCATCTATTTAGAAAATCCAGTGGAATCTACAAAATAGCTATTGGAGCTAGTAAGAAGTAATACTGAAAGAAAAAAGATCAACATATAAAAATCATTTGTATTTCTTTATATATGTACTAGCAGGAATTTTATCTAAAAATACTAATTATAGTACCAACTATATGAAATACTTAGGAATAAATTTGGAAAAAGATGCACAAGACCTATAAAGTGAAAACAGTAAAACTTTGCTGAGAAAAATTGGAAAACTTAAAATAATGGAGAGATAAACCATGTTTATGGAACAAAGATCAATGTTAAGAAACCAATTCTCAAGGTAATTTATAGCTCTAAAACAGTCCTAATCAATATCTCAGCAAGTTGTTGTTTTTTTTTTTTTTTTTTTTGGAGATTGACAAATTTTCCTAAAATTTATATGGAAATTCAAAATATCTACAATACCCCAAACTACCTTGATCAGGAAAAGAGTTGGACAATTTATAATGACTTTCAGATTTATCCTAAAGTTAATCTGTAAAGTGTTATGTTTGCATCAAGATAGATCAGTGGATAAGAACAGAGCCCAGAAATAAATCAACACACGTATAATCAACTGATTTTCAACACTAAATATAGTCAATTCTTTAGAAAAAGGACAGTAGTTTCAACAAATCGTTTATACACAAATTTTAAAAAATGAACTGTGATCAAAATGCGTATAAAAATATAACTCACAAAAAGGGTGCCTGTGTGGCTCAGTCGGTTAAGTGTCGGACTTCAGCTCAGGTCAGGATCTCACAGTTTGTGAGTTCAAGCCCTGTGTCGGGCTCTTTGCTAACAGCTCAGAGCCTGGAGCCTGCTTCTGATTCTGTGTCTCCTCCTCTCTCCCTGTCCCTCCCATGCTCATGCTCTGTCTCTGTCTCTCAATAATAAATAAACGTTAAAAAAAAATTTAAAAAAGGTATAACTCACAATGAATCATTAGTTTGAGTTACAAATAACAGAAAACAAGTTGAAATAATGTTTAAAAATCATGAACTCTAAGGATTTTAGGATGTGTCATTGAATCTGAGAAAGAGTTAAATAAGAAGGCCTCAGAAGATACGAGCATTAGAGCACCTCCCATGAGGTTAGCAACAAGAGTTTATACACATTCCTGTAGAACTTCATCATTGACTTGACTCTGCTCTCAAGTCCTTGTCTCTCAGTTTAGATTCTAAATTCTTCCAAGAAGCAATCTGATGAGCCTGTCTTTGTTCGAGTAGTTACCTTTGTTCCAATGAACCTAGTTTGGCATTGGGTTATAGTTATTACCATGACAGCTGTCAACTCATTTCTGTAACCCTGCACATGATTATAGGGGAAACAAGTTCCACAGAAGTGGTTCAAACCAATTGTTGTATAAATTTATGTAAATTTTAGTTTCATTACTTAATAGTGTAGACTAAAATTTACGAAACAAGACATGAAAGCTGTAGTTGTTTTAAAATATGATTCCAAATTATCTCTATTTGATCTCATTCTGAAAAGGGAAAATTTTATTATAAATAAAAATGAGAATAAGTAAGTCTTAGTCTATTGAAACATACTTCTCTGAGGAATTTTAATTTCAGATATTTATGTATGTATTTATATCTTTATGCTCAATTGAATAAATATACAAACCTTAACCTTTTGCAGCTATTTCTGATGCAAAATTACACCCATGTGACCCTGATGAAATTGAAATTAGTGGTGACTGTGTTCGTAAGTATCAAATTTTATTTTTTTTAACAATTTATAAACTTACAATTTCAAAGTTGTTTTGTTCATTTCTCTTGAGAGAGAGAGAGCGAGCATGAGCAGGGGGAGGGGCAGAGAGAAAGAGGGAGAGAGAGAATCCCAAGCAAGCTCCGTGCTGTCAGCCGAGAACCTGATTCAGGGCTCAGTCTCACAAACTGTGAGATCATGACCTGAGCTGAAATCAAGAGTTGGACACTTAACTGACTGAGCCACCCAGGTGCCCCCATTTCAATGGGTTTTTATGTTCTGTAACTTACTTAGATGTTAGTTATGCTATTTGACTTCACCTCAGTCTCGTGACTATCAAAAATAAAAATCACTTTATCCTGCCTGTAAGGAATAGTCCTGGAATTAGCAAATATATGGAGTTGGGCGTGTCATACCCTACAGATATTGGTAGAATTCTTTTATGGGGAAATATTTGGCAGTATATCGCAACAATATTAAAAATGCACATATATTTGTCCTCAACAATTCCATTTTCAAAAGTCTAGCTTATAGAAATATTTAAAGAAGCATGTAAGTACTCTCTTTAAAACAGCATTTTTCTAATAATATGAAAAACTAAACTGCAAATATACAATAACTGCTGATGATTCAATATTTTTGGTGTACCCATGATAAAATATTCTATAAACAATATTGAAATTCAGGAATACATTCTTTGATATTAGTAAATATTAATAGCATACTGTAGTTAAGAAATCAAAATATGTAGCACAATCTCATTTTTATTTTCTGAAAGCGATTGCATTTATACCAAATAACTCTTGAAAGATAAACACCAAAAATGTTAATGGTACTCGTAATTTTTCTCCTCCTTCAAATCTGTATTTTTTTTATTTTCTAAATTAAATTTTTAGAAGTTGTTTACAAACTAAAAAAATCCCATGTCAGTATTTCTTAAAATAACTCTAAATAGATCGTCTAATAAATTTATGATATCTACTTTAAGGATGAGAAGAGATTAAAATTATTATTGAAACCTTAGCGTTTTTGCGGGATATATTGGTCAAGTATATTGATGATGATATGAGAATATAATAAATGAATATGGGATTGTTGACATATAATTAACTAAGGTGCTTGATAAAATAAACCATAATGACAAAAAACAAATCAGGATAGATTATATAATATTTAGATACCAGTTCTAAAAATTAATGTGTTTTGCCTTTGAAAACTACCCTTATAATAATGCTCAAAATAAGGGGTGCCTGGGTGGCTCTGTCAGTTAAGGATTTGACTCTTGATTTTGGCTCAGATCATGATCTCACAGTTGGGAGGTCAAACCCCAACATGGGCTCTATGCTGGGCGTGGAAGCTGCTTAATAGTCTTCTTCCCCCTTGCTCTCTGCCCCTTCCTCGCTTGCACTCTCTCTCAAAAAACAAAATAATAGCACTCAAAGTAAATCCCTCTGAATTGTTGTTCTATGTTCTATTCCAATTGTAAATGGATTTTCCAGCTCCTTTTTCTACTGTTCTTTAAACAAGTTATTATTTTATCTGAAAGTCTCAGTTTAATTAAACACTGTGATTTAAGTTCTTAAGAGAACAAAACAATATCCCTAAAAATAGTAATATTAAACATAAAGTATATTTGTTATACTTTATATATAACCTGCATAATAGGTTTGGATTATCTTTCTCATATACATATATTATAGTGAAATCGCTTTTCTTTTCTGAATAAGCAATAAATTTAAGCTATGTATGTATGTTGTACAGAAGGCTTATGCAATTATTGGAAAAAAATGCTATACAAAATCATACACAATCTGGGGAGATAACCCTTGAATGGAAATATTGAATCAAAAGTCAACAGCTTCAGGATAAAGTAGAGAATATGTTAACATATCCAGCAACTGTTAATATCAGAATTGACAAAAAGGTACAAGCAGAAATAATTTATCTCTTGTTTTTGCAAACTTTTCTTTTAAATATATATTGACAAAGTTTCTTTCCTCTACGTTGTTGTGAGCAATGATCTGTTTTTTCACCCAGATAGTTGATGCCATTTAAAATAGTGATTCAAAATTTTAATTTTCATGAATTATTTTCTTTTCAGTTATTGGTCATCTCTTACTTTAAATAATCATTTACATAGATAGTTCTTCCCTGTTTGGAAATAAGTTGAACTTCTTTTTCCTAATTTATGTAAGAGGAAATTTTCCCTCATATATAATTTTTTTTAAAAACCAATGTACTAAAGAGTAGTCTATTATTTCTTTCAAATGTGAACATAATGATTTGACCTCATGTTTAAGATGTTTGGCAAGGTATTTGTTACTTAGATTAGGAGTGCCTGGATGGCTCGGTTAATCATCCAACTCTTGATTTTGGCTCAGGTCATGGCCTCATAGTTTGTGAAATTGAGCCCCGAGTTAGGCTCTGTGCTAACAACACGGACCCTGCTTGGTACTCTCTCTGCCCCTTCCCTGCTTGTGTGTTCTCTCTCTCTCTCTTTCTCTTTCTCTCTCTCTCTCTCTCTCTCTCTCTCAAAATAAAAAAACAACAACAATATTTATTACTCAGATTAATTTGAAAAAAATTCATTTGCTACTCGGATTTTGTAATTGAATATCTAACAAAATAGCAAGTTAAAATATCTTCAAATACACAAGGTTATTTTTTCCCTTATATTTAGGTTAGAATCCCTCAGAGTTTTCAAAAATTTATGAGAGCACTAAAAAAATTACTTTTGCAACTATTGTAAAATGACCATGTATATCCTAAAAAAAATTTGTACATTTTAACACATGTTTTAAATGTTGTAAAATTTATCACTTGGATATTTTTCTCTTTTCTAAAACAAAGGAAATTTAAAAAACTCATTTAGAAACATTTTAGATCCCTAAATTTAATCTTACAAATGACCAGAGATGAAAATTGCAAAATCTTCCCAAGTTCCTAGAGAAAATTTCAAACATTTTTAACATCAGAAAAATGAAAAGAGTAAGACTGTTGTTTAACACCTGATGTATTTCACTCAACAGTTTAATCAGTCCCGTAATGAGCTGCTCTTTCAACCCAAAGTAATGATGGGTTGAGTTATAAGAGGAAAATAGTAAGCCTTTTGAGTTTACATTATAATGACTTTTTTTTTTTTTTTTAAATGTTTATTTTTGAGAGAGAGAGAGAGAGGAAGCAGGGGAGGGGCAGAGAGAGAGGAAGACAGAATCCGAAGCAGGCTCCAGGCTCCAAGCTGTCAGCACAGAGCCCGATGCGGGGCTGGAACTCACAAACCGCAAGATCATGACCTGAGCAGAACGAAGCTGGACATTCAACCGACTGAGCCACCCAGACACCCCTATAAATGACTACTTTTTAAGCAAGAAATTATAACGTGAAAAAAACCTTAATTTTATTTCTTTGTTCAATCTTTTAGAAAGGGAAATCTTTCATAAATCACTTCGAAGGAGGTGAATTACTTTTATGCTCAAGAGCTAGACTTCTTTCAAGGGTAGACACATCCAAAGTACATTAATATAAGCTTGATGAGCTGATAAGTTTCTCTGCTATCAATATTTCTGTGATTATTGGGTCAAAAATAAAAATGTGCTGCTTTGCTGATTGCTAGATAATAGTTATCTTTCTGAATGTATTTTACTTTTCTTAATATAAATCCCCGAGCCGCAGTCTCCATGAGCTTTCTGCTTGTCATTATCCATTCTTTAAGATGCCTGATTGATGACAGATTATGCATTTTTTTCCCCTCAGGTCAGCGGTTTGTCTCAGTGCCACCACCGCCCCCAGGAAGGCCAGAAGTTGTGGTGGAGCTGATTGAATCCAGGCTTTTCTGTAGGTGTGCTTTTGATGTTTCCCCTACAAGCACTTCGGTGGGATTTCTCATAACTTGGTCTAGGCTTTCTTCTCAAGAAATCAAAGAGGAGCTGAAGCAAGAGACCACAGTTCAGGCATTCTCTCTTTTAGAGCTGGATGGAATAAATCTCAGACTCGGAGATAGGGTATGTTCACATTTTTTTTTCTTTTCGTGAATGTATTGATTTTAAAAAATGAGTTTTTTAACATATCCTAAAAATACCTTCATCCCCACAATACCAAGCACTAATGTTTTTCTTTTTCTTTTTTCCTTGGCAATTGTGCCAACTCAAATGATATTGGATGAGTCAGTATCTTAATGACTACATATGAATAGCTGCTGTTACCATTTGCTGAATTATCAATGAACCCTTATAACTTGATGCCTCTTTCTGGTTTTAAAATGATATGTTTTTATTCTTGAAAAATATTTTCATTTTTTTAATGATGATGTCACTTATCCACTTTTAAATATATCTTAAATACAAAGTCTACAACACTTTGATTTATGTTGAGGTTTGAATAGGTAATATTTTTAAATTGTGGAATTTTTCTCGATTTTCAAGCAAGTTTTCAAATTGTTTAGTTTCTTATTATCTTTTATGCACAATCTACTATAAGTACTTAATTACAATAGTTTACACATATTTTCCCCATAATTGTATTGCTAAATGATTATTCATAACTGTGTTCATAGATATTCTGTAGTGCTTCCATCTTTTTGTTGGAGAATCCACATGTACAAAGCTTAGCCATCGAAAGCCAAGAATTTTTTGCAGGCATTAAGGTATGTAGCCACGGGGATGGATCAGACAGATTACTTCTCTATCACTGTGTTTTCTATACTGTGATCTGTGGATGCTGGTTCCAAGACCTCATCACAGACTGAACACTGAGATCCGAGAGTCTATATTTTTGAAAAATTACCCAAATAATTCTAATGCACAGCACTGTTCGAGGGCCCCTGTTAATGAACTAAAATTGGAATATACTTGCATATTTTTTGAGAAATAGCTCAAAGTAGAATAAAAGTGGGGCACTTGGGTAGCTCGTCAGTTAAATGTCTGACTTTGGCTCAGGTCATGATCTTACACTTCATGAACTGGAGCCCCGCATCAGGCTCTCCACTGACATTGTGGAGCCTGCTTAGAATTCTCTCTCCCTCTCTTTCTCTCTGTCCCTCCCGAATTTGTGCTCTCTCTCTCTTTCTCTCTCTCTGTCAAAATAATTAACTTAAAAAAATTAAAAATGAAAGCTTTGTTCCCATAATTCATTCTATCACATGTCTAAAAGTTAGATTATTGATATTTAGTTAGCATGCAGGTCGGAAGACGAGTACCAGGTCAGGTACTGAAGCCTCTGACTAGAGTAAAATTGACCCAGAAATCTGGGCTCTATGAACTGTGAAGATGGAGGTAACTACACAAGGCAATGTCTGTGGTCACTGCTGGTATCATGGGAGGTCCAAGAACAGGATCTGCTGCTATTACAGCAGATGAGCAGTCATCCAGGGAATCCAGAAGTGGTGGAATGAATGGGGCAATATCATGAGGTCTAGACAGACAGGCACTGTACACCCCCTGTGGTCTCAGCCACAGGACTGGAGTTTGACCTGGACTCATCTCTAGTTCAAGGACAAGATGAGACAATCAATAGATTGTGTGAATAGGACTCATAATAGATTGTGAGAGCCTAGACAAAAACTGGTCTGGAGAAAGTCCATTTATACACAGTAGGGACCAAGGAAGGAGTGAGAAGAGTAACCATGTTGTCAGAAGAGTATAATCACAGTAGGAGGAGAGAAGAGCTCATACCTCAGGGAGGCAGAACCTTTGGATCTCCATTGGTGAACACTCAGCAAAAAACATCCGGGTCATTGGTCAGCCCCCAGGAGATGTTTCTAATTAGGCTAGTAGGGAGCTAGCCAAGAATTCAGACGGAGTAAAAACTTCCTGCCTCAAAAAAGGATTGGCCCGGGGCGCCTGGGTGGCGCAGTCGGTTAAGCATCCGACTTCAGCCAGGTCACGATCTCGCGGTCCGTGAGTTCGAGCCCCGCGTCAGGCTCTGGGCTGATGGCTCAGAGCCTGGAGCCTGTTTCCGATTCTGTGTCTCCCTCTCTCTCTGCCCCTCCCCCGTTCATGCTCTGTCTCTCTCTGTCCCAAAAATAAATAAAAAATGTTGAAAAAAAAAATTAAAAAAAAAAGGATTGGCCCATGAACTGGGATGGGACCAGTCCTAGACTTCAGTAGTTAGTAATCCAACTAAGGAAGACAGAGGCTGCAACATAAGCTTGAGATATTTGAGGTGACAATGATATTTTGATTTATATATGCAAAAATACTTAGATTTCTAACTTATGTTAAGGGTGATATTAATCTCTCAGAATAAACACACTCATTTGTGAGTCAGTAAATGTTAACAAACAAATGAAAGAATATAGGCTTCTCTCTGTCTGTGCCCATTCCCCAGTGCCCATCCCAGAACCAGAATCATCAAGGCAGACTCCTACCAGACTGCCTACCATGTTGGGGAACCAAGTTATCCCTCAGTTCAGGGCAGTACAGTGATTCCGTGTACTCTGCTATGTGCTAATGTTTTTAAAGATTTGGTTTTAATCTTATTAAATTGAAAATTTCAGGGCTTAAGTTATTACTCCCAGCTTATTTAGAAAAATAGGAGCTGTTAAGAAAAATGCTCTTGTAAAATTTTATCTTAGGAATAAATTCTATTTTGATATGACCACATATTTTCTTATACCAGTTACACCCTGAATTAAGCACTATATCAGAAGATGGGAAAGAATATCGCCTGAAGATAGAGAGCACAGTACCTGTCATTTGTTCTGAATTCAGTGAGCTTGACCAGGAATGCAAAATCTCATTAAAACTGAAAACTGTTGATCAAGGTAATACACTAAATTCACTTAATTTTATTACTGGATTTCAAATAATAATTAATGCTTTTTTTTTCTTCTAGAAAAAGTCACTGGAGAGTATGCATATAATGAATTATGTTGTGTGTTTACATCAAATTATAGCTCAGCCATATTAATGATATGGGTCCATATTATTGACTGTCAAAACAGTCTATGTTGCAATTCACATTTATCCCTCCTGGGCTCATAGCATGTATTAAAAAAAAAAAAAAACAGTGATGAACAACTCCTCATCATCATCTTTTTCTTCCTCCTTTTCATTCTCATCCTCCCACTTACTTTTTTCTTTGCTTTGTTTTCAGAGATGGAGAGACAAACTGCTCTTTAAGATTTTCCAAATACCCCTAACTAGGGAGGTATGATATGTTATATTAACATAAATTCAAGCTTATGCAACATGGGTCTCCTAATACAGTCTTTATACTTCTCTCCTTAATGTAAGCTTGTGTTTGAGACCTTTTGTTATAAAATTCTATTTAAATTACAAATTACATAGATTGTGTGATGCATGGCTGCACATATGTCACTGTCACAGCCATATAGGGAGAGATGAAATTCTCCCAAAGGACACGATAGATTATGAGAGGACAAAGCATGGATGGCGGTGATTGGGTTTAGTTGAATTCTGTTTCTCCCTCTAAGACTTTGAGGTAGAAACCAAAGCACATAAGAGATATATAAATTAGAATATGACTTTTAAGAGAGATTCTGTTTACATACCTTTTCACCATAGGACATAAAATTTTATGTAATAAATACACCAAATACGATGTGTCTAGGTCTTCAGGTCTCTATTATACCTAATTAAATCAGAGAAGCAAAGGATAAAAATGTTTGAAGAGAGAGTCCCATGGGAATGATACACCCAGAAAAGAGATGGACATACAAATAGAGAGAAGCATTGGGAGATGCTGTCTCAAGACAGGTGACAATAAACAGGCTTAGGTAATAAATGCCCAGCCACTCATTCAGATTTCAGGAGCATTGTGAGCAACACTGTGTTTTGAAATTCAGCACAGAAATATGCAATTAAACCCTCTCTCTCAGACTGTTTGACATAATTTTACTTCAAACTACGTGTGAAAAGTATATTTGGTAAATTTTACTACAGCTTATGGGGGAGAATAGGAAAAGGATGATGTTAATATGACCCTTTTCAAACTTGTGTCAGGCAAAGATTTTCTTCAGCTGCAAGTATACTTTAAACTATATTTGTGTGCTCTCAATTCTTGCAGCAAGAAAGGCATTATTATAATAATACAAAAGCAATATATATCTACATTTTAGGAGTTTGCATGTCCCTGCTATTTGTCAGTTAAAAATAATTTCCCTTTTTTTCTGGAGGAGAATTTCTGGATTTCATTCTGGATTTGCTTCATCTTATCTTTTTTTAAGTGTATTTTCATTACATATCTACTTCCACAGAGCTCAAATGGGTATCTCTTAGTGTATTTCCACAACTACTATGCTGCTTTTTCACAGGCTTATAGAGAGCAATACTTGTCCCTCATACCGTGGACCAGGGGAAATGATGTCAGGGGTTATATCCAAGCCAGATATATTCCACAGTGACTTTAGGGAGCCAGCTAAAAATTTGGATGTTTCTGTTATTTTTTATGTGCATAATAACAGTATGCATTTCCATGGAAAAAAATGCATAAAGAGGAACTTTTTTTTTTTCAGTAATTTTGAATCTAGTGCAGTGTCCTACATCAGACCAATATAATTTTACACCTGAAAATCATGTGTGGAAGAAAAGACGATAGAAAAGTTTTCAACAACAGCCACTTTTTTCTAGATCTCAGAAGGATTTTGTAATTACTAATAAGATATGATAGCAGACTTCCCTTGTTACCGGTTTTTGAAATAATCTATCCTTTTTGTTTACTTACACAAATTCCTGAAGTTCCTTTCTCTCTTCTGTTACTATTTTTTTTTCTAAATTATTGTTTTCTGTCCTTTTTTCCATAGGAAAGGAAGCTTCTCAAGGTTCTGAATATATTGAGACATTTGGGAGATAAAAAGCAATAGAGAGTTTATTACTTGTGTGGAATTACTTAATTTATTTTAATTTTTCTATTTTTAAGTTGATGATCCAATAATCATCTGTACTAATAACCATTGCTATCACTCAACGATGGATAGAACATGAGTACAAACCCTATGAAATATTACAGATATATCTGGACCCAAGGCACAATTGATGCAGAAAGACATCAAACTTTGCTTTTTGGTGGTGAAATTATGATTTTTTTGCACAAACAATAAATTTTATATATTGCTTTGAATTTTATGAAGGTGCATATGGATTTATAACCTTATTGAAAATAGTACTATGTATACATATATATTGAAGTTGATTAATTACTTATAAAAATCAAATAGAGTTCAATACCTTTAGACAAAATTTACACATTCAGACAAAATTACAACCATATTTTTTAAATAAGAGAAAATGAGAATAATATCTCGATTCAATTTTCCATGTTAATCAAGTTATTACATGCTTTTGTTGGTATATTTCCTTACAAAAATTCTCAATGTATTTTTTCACAAAATAGGTACAGAACAGCTAGGTTTAAACTTGGCACTGTCTTCCTGTCACGTGGACCTTCACCAGACATCATCCTGTGCTAATGGATCCTGTAACCATGCTTTTGTGTCCTTCACTGCTGTAACAGATTTTTCTCGAGACGGAGATAGAATCACAAACATTGTAGTGGAACCTATAGTTAATGAGGATTTCCTGTGGAACAGCTACATTCCAGACAGCATCCAGGTTGACAAATTACAAAAATATCTTCACAATTGAAGCTTTAAAAAAGATATATTTATTTGAGCTATACATCTCATAAACGTTTCATTTCAAAATTACTTAATAAGTTTTTTCCATTTTAAATGATTCAGTTTTCTATAACTATGATAAAAGCAATTATTTGAAAATTCATTGAGATTGCTAAGCTATTTATTGTATGTCACTAAATACAATTAATGATAATATTTACCAAAAATATCTTTGCTTTTAAGATCAAAGTAAAGGATGTCCCAACTGCTTACTGCTATTCATTTACTGACCCACATATAATTACATTTGATGGCAGGTAATTTCCTGAAAGTTTTTTTCTTTTAATAGTTTTTGCTTCTTTTGGAATTTGCTGTTGTTTTGTTTCTAGTCCTATTCACAAAGATTAGAAAGGAAGGCATGTATAGATAACACTGGCTTGTTTCAAAATACTGATTTATTTGTGTGAAATGTTTTTGCCTTAAACTTTAGCTTTTGGTAAATATACAGATTTGTAGTGAGTCTGTATTTGTAAAAATGAAGATTCTTACAAATATGAATAGTCATTTTAATTTGATCATTCAGTTATTTTTAATAATGATTAAAATATTTGCTCTAGAGATATTTACTATATTGCATTTCTGCAAGATACTGAAATAATCTTTTTGGTTTAGGCAAGATGATTAAACTAACACAAAATTATTTAAAAAGCTAAACACTTCTAAAAAACTAAACACTTCTAATTCATGACAATGATACTCAGGGGGGAAACTATTGTGGCTATCATAAATACCTAAATATCTGCTTCTAGAATGCAAATGAAATGGGCTAAATGGCCAAAAAGTAATCTAAGCTATCTTGCTATTAATATCTGCCTATAAGGATTTAAACTCAGTTTATACTCTTCTGGGGAATATGTGATTTTAAGATGTCCCTAAGAAAATTTTAAGAACACCTCTTTGGTGAGTCAAAATTTTCTTCATGACATAAGGTAATTTATTCTTTTTAAGATCTTTTTTTTTTTTTATTTTTTTGGGGGAGGTTATTTATTTTTGAGAGAGAGAGACACACAGTGCGAATGTGGAGGGGCAGAGAGAGTGGAAGACACAGAATCTGAAGCGGTTTCCAGGCTCTGACCTGTCAGCACAGAGCCCAACGTGGGCCTCGAACTCATAAACGGTGCATTCAGACCTAAGCTGCAGTCAGACGCTTAAATGACTGAGCCACCGAGGCACCCTTCTTTTTAAGATATTTTTAATGTCATCATTGTCCGTAAAATTATTCAATATTGAACAAATAGAGATAGAAATCCTCCATAGCAAGTGATACTCTGAAAGTTTGAACAAGTATTAAAAAGTAGAAATTGATCCCACCTTCAAGAATCCTTTATGGTTATGATGAAAACTTAAAACTTTTAGTGGAAAAACCTCCAAGAATAGTGGGATTGATTTAATCAGCTATAATTCAACAAGATTAATTGTGCAAGGAGTGACAATCCCTGTTCTAAATGCTGGGGGTGTGGCGGGGCATAGAACAAACGTGCCCTCTCTCATGCAGCTTACTTCTATAAAGCAAAAGAGAGATATGCATGATTAATAAGTAAAATACATAGTGTATCTGAGTAAACTTATAATAAGTAAGTAAACTTATAAATAAGTTTAACACACATTGTTTGTGCTTAATGTATTATTGTGGTATTTTATACCAATTCTTAATGCAGTTGATTTTTATTAATGCCAGGGTATATGATAATTTCAAGACTGGAACATTTGTGCTTTATAAGAGTATGTCACGTGATTTTGAAGTCCATGTACGCCAGTGGGACTGTGGAAGCCTTCACTATCCTGTGTCCTGTAACTGCGGGTTTGTTGCCAAAGAAGAAGGTGATATAGTTACTTTTGATATGTGCAGTGGCCAGCTACATGAATCACAGCCATATTTATCTGTAAAGAGCCAAGATGCAACCAGCAATATCAAGATAAGTGAATCTTACTTAGGAAGAAAAGTCACAGTATGTATGATTCTTCACGGTTGAAAGTATTTTTCCTTTTTTTTCCTACAGATTTTGGATTGATTTCTGAACTTGTTTTCATCTCTGTTAAATTAAGAGTTATCTTTTTTTTGTTTTTGTTTTTGCATTAGGGTTTTTTTCCCCCTAAATAAAGCTTTAGGGGAAGGATCTAAGAAGGAATAATACCTTTTTTCAATTTTCTGTACACATTTAGACACAACATAGTTAAGTCTTTGTCAAATCTAAGCAGCCTTATTTTAAGATTTCAATATGCTAACTTGGTAAGTTATTCCTAAAAAATATTTTTCACAGTGCCTAATAAATCATATATTAGGGATTAAATATATAGTTAAGAATAAATATTCAGGAATAGTTAGAAATATAGAGTTTTCATTCTTGCATCAAGATATATTGAACATATATAAATAAATTCAACACACTGTTTTTATTTAATGTATTTAATGTGTTATTTTATACCAACTCTTAATGCAGTTGATTTATTTCTGTATTGCAGATCTGGTTTTCTTCTGGAGCATTTATCCGTGCTGATCTTAGTGAATGGGGCATGAGTTTAACAATCCGAGCCCCTAGCTTAGACTATAGAAACACTTTGGGACTTTGTGGCACCTTTGATGAAAACCCAGAAAATGATTTCCATAATAAAAATGGAACCAAAATTAGTTCAACTTTTAATGATTGTGTTGCTTTTATTAATGAATGGAGGTAAGAAAGTAAATTATTTTCATTTGTTATTGTATTCATGTTAGAGTTTAAGTGAGGGTGACATGGGGGCGCCTGGGTGGCTCAGTCACTAAAGCATCTGATTTCATCTCAGGTCATGATCTCGCGTTTTGTGAGTTCTAGCCCCTCATTGGGCTCTGTGCTGACAGGTCAGAGCCTGGCCTGCTTTGGATTCTGTGTCTCCCCCTCTCTGTGCCCCTCCCATGCTCATGCTCTGTTTCTCTCTGTCTCTCAATAAGAAATAAACATTAAAAAAAAATTAAAAAATAAATAAATGAATGGTGACACAGTATTCTGCGGGTTTTTGTTTTTGTTTTTGTTTTGTTTGTTTGTTTGTTTTTCAACACATTACTGAGAAAAAAATGTTCTTGTCCAAATTACTATTCTTTTCTCTTTTGCACTTGGAAGGATTTTGCCAGGGAAAAGCATGTTTGACACAATGCCAATTTCTCCGCCATCATCTGGAAAACAATCCTATTGTAGCTGCTCTCTGGCTAATTCATTATATCCTTCTGATCACCTGGACAGTGTTTCTCAACCAGAGATTGTTTCAGGTTGCAGAGATCTCAAACATGTCAAATTCTCTTTCCTGATACCAGAACTAGATGTCACTTCTGAATATATTAATTCAGAAGCTCTTACCAGAGGGATAAATGAGTATGCATTTGAAGAAAATAATTTGAATTTCTTTCCTCAAGAAAAAAAGCACGTGAACCTAACCAAACTGGACTTAGATTTACAAACACATCCTGGAAATGAAAAACAACACACACCAAACACTTCGGACAATGGGAAACAGACCCAGGACCAGGGTAGCCGCAGCCAAGAGATGAGGTGGGATCCACAAAACAGATGGAAACGGCAAAACATAAATTATGAGTTTCTTCCTATGTTTGCTTTACGAAGTCTCAGCCAAAGTGACCTAGAAGAATTCACTTATTTCTTCCCTGAGGACCATTCTGAGGATGTCCACCAAGAGTTTGTCCCTACGTGGCCCACACCCTCTGGTCTCACTGAATACAGCACCTTGGCACTGTGCCAGCAGACTCTTGGTAACTCCAGCATAGGAAGACACTGTCTTGCCTTTCTGGGCAAGAGCCTAGACATTGCTATAGATATGTGCATTAAGGATGTTCTCCTAAAAGATGATCTTAGCTGGACAGAAGCAGCTGTGGCTCTTTTAGAAAATGAATGTGAAAGGAGAATTTTGGAAGAGGGGAAATACAACACAGAAGAATATGGCAAGTCAATTGAAGACGTTCTCTCAGTACTAAAATGCCCCAATTTATGCAGTGGCAATGGGCAGTGTATGGAATGGGGATGTGTATGTTCCCCAGGCTTTAGTTCCTATGATTGCAGTGATTCCCATGGTGAGTAAGTACCCTCCAACTTTGATATTGTGTATGTCATTTGATTATGAAAACTTATTTGTTCTCTCTTACCTTCTGTATTTTGACAGGGTTCCTTCAGATTATGTTGGGAAAAGAATGTAAATTATATTAAGCAATACTATTAGTAATAATTCTTCCAAAGTGTCTCATCTTACTTATAGTGAAAGCTGGGGTACTGATAATAGCCTATAAAGCACAATATGTTCAGGCATACCATATATCTTCAAACTCATCCCCTACAACTAAAACCCTCACTTATTTTACTCCACCCACTTTGGTTTCTGTAACACTAGGTTCTCTTGACCTCAGGGCCTTTGCATACAGTTCATCCCTCTACTGGTAGAGAATCATTATTTCTCTAGAACTCACATTCAGTGTATTTTGAGTACTGTGTTTATAATATTTTACTAATTATACCAATTTGCTTAATATTTTCTCTAACCCATCTACGTGGCACAAACTATTTTGTATCTCAGTATATAAGAGAAAGAAATTTCTAAAAGTCAATTGGATTTCATTAGCTATTAAACCAGTAACTCCTGATTTTCCTTCTACCCCCACCATCCTGCCCTTTTCCATCTCACTAAATGTAAACTTCACTCCTCTGATTGTTCATGTTAAAAACTTGTAGTCATTTTGGCTTCTCATTTTTTTTTTCATGCCTCGTGTTTTAGTAGCAAATCCAGCTCTAGATTTGAAGAATTTCATCTCTTTCCCTGCAATAACTTAGTCCAAGCTACTATTATATCTCACCTGGGTTATTATAGATTCTCTCAAAGTTTATTTTGCATATAACAGCTAAAGAGATCCCTTTGAAATGATAGTGAGATCACAGAACTCTTGCTTAAATGCCTCTAATGGCTCTCTCTCTCTCCTTCTGAGTAAAATCCACATTCCCTACCATGGTCTAGAAGACCCTATGCAGTCTGAACCTCCTCTCTCACTGAACTCATCTACCATTCTCTCCATAGTTCACTGCTCCCCAGTGTTCTTAAGTGGTTGCTTTGCTGTTTGTCAAAGAGGCCAAGCCTGCTCCCACCTCAGGATCTTTGAATTACTTTCCCTTTCACAGGAGCATTCTTCCAATTCATAGATTCCTGATCAACTTCCTTCTCTTCTCTGTTCAAATATCATATTATTTCAGACTTCTTCCAAAGTCTTTCAAAATAAAGTAGTTTTCTTCACACAATCACATAGTCTTTATCTCACTTAATATAGTTAGTACATATGTTTTCTCCATAGTCTTGAAAACATTTGTGTGATACACTTTATATTTATTTTTCATTTTTTTTTGTCCTCCCATATTAGAATGTAAATTATATGAAGGCAGGAACTTGTTCTCTTTACATAGAGAAACCTAGTATTCAGTACCTAGAATAACATATGGAAAAGTAGAAATTCTTCAGTAAACATTTGTTGAATATGAAAGAATAAACAAATGTTTTTTTTTAATTTCCATAAGCATTTTTAGTGTTCTGAGTATACAATTTATGATTTTATATTCTCCTGCTAGTAAAGTTATATTCACTTACATTTTGCCAGTACTTAGAGGACTCAGTTACTTTCATATGCTGCATTTATCTATTTTGACAACCAGATCTTGCTGGTACACATGATGTGTGATCTTACCAAGACCAGAACCAAAGATATAACTGTATGAAAATCAGTTAACTCTGACTACTAGGAGAATTTTTTTCTCCTCTGATTGAAAGTACACTTAAGATTATGGTGGCATGTAAGATAGCAATAATACATAAAAACATTAATAACATTTTCATAAAATTTTGGTAATTCTTCTGTTTAAATTAAGATTTTTTTTTTAAATATTAATGTATTACATTGCTAATTACACTATTTTATTGCAGAAGTATTTTTCTATAACCCACCTCTATGGCACAAACCAAAATGGCAAAAACAAAACACAGGCCATTGTAGTAGTAATTTGCTAATACTTGTAAATAATTGGTATTAAACATTATTAAAACATCAATTAAATCTGTGTATTTGGGCACTGGTAGTATCTTTAATGCTGTTGTTATTGGCTTGATGGTAAGTGACACTTTTTTAAATACCAGGTTACTCTTAATATTTAATAGTTTAATTAAGGTACTTATATTTGGTTAGACTTCAAAATATTATTTTCCATATGCTTTTAATTTGGACCTTGCAAATAATTAGTTTATTTTTATGGATTTTTGTCCATTTTGTTTTATCACTTTTGTCCAAAGACAAGGCTCCTGAAATTATAGGACTTGGGAATGCTGGATTCTGTAATATTCGAAAATATAATTGTATGACAGTGAGAGTGTTTGGTCAAGGCTTCAAAGAATTACCTTCAACTAAATGTGAAGTTACTAAACTGCAGGTATGTTAATTATAGTGTTGAAAAACAACTAAGTTTATGAGTTATTCAGATTAATTTTTTCTTGGATTAATTTGGTCTATCAGTTAACAACATAATCCCAAAGGATGTCAAATCCACAGAGAGCTCAATAAGAATATGGTTACATTGCTTAACCTTAAAGTTTCTTTCCTATTCATTAACCATATTAAAATATTTTCTATAATTTTTATTACAGTATTGGCTCACTATTCCAGTCATAATAAGAAATTAAAGTAATATTAAGCTTGATATGTAAGCTTCTGCATTTATTAAAATGTAAAACCACAACAAATAGAGATCATTTTTGCCCAAGACAAATCTGTATGACTTAGGGGATGTAGAGATATGAACAATTCCCTTTTACCAAACAAAAAGTGAAGATTAATTGCACTCATCCTTTATATTTCCCTTACTATGGATTTCAAAATAAAAATAGTGTTTTTCTTTCTTGGGGCTACAAACGACAGACATAATGACTCAGTTTGAACATTGGTATATCAAGCTATATCTTATTTTGATGATTATTTATCATCAATCATTGGTCTTCCTTTTCTTTATTCAAGTGGATTTTTATTTTAAGGAAAGCCCTTTGAAAATACTGGGGTAAGCTGAAAACTTAAAACAGAAAATCACATTTTAGCATTCTTTATACTTTTTCTCTAAATTGCTAAAGCTAAATGTGATCCTGGGATTGAGAATTTAAGGAGGAAATAACTTTTGTGTCTGTCTTTTTCAAAGAATTATACAAGAAAAATATTCTTATTTCAGGATTTTTTGAGTAGAGCTTTTCTAATAATGAGCCATGAAATATTTTAATCCCAATGAAAAAATAAGACACACAATGGAAAATGGAATGTATGCATAATTTTATTCACTTCAGTATTCCTCAAGAGACTAGACATTATACTGTTTGTGGCAGAATAAATCAAATGACAATTAAGTTATTTGCCAAAAAGTTTTATAGGTCTGTATTCTCTTGGAAAGTACATTTTGTACTTACTTTCAGATGTATTATTTGCTGTGATATTATTCTCATACGACTTTTTTCTAAATATCTGACAAATAAAGAGCACACTATGAAATTCTCTAACACGCTATACAGAACTAGAGAAAGAAAATATATATGTTCACTAGCCAGTGCCAAACTTACTTATATTTTTGCACCCTGTTCAGGATGTTTATTTCATTTGTAATACCATTCAGTTTATTTTTGAGTATTTGTATTCTGCTTTAAATTTCCTCCACAGTTTACTTGATTTTAGTTATTTATTTGGAAAGTAAGCAAAAAAATCATGGTTCTGGGAGTTGGTGCCGTACGGAAGATTCACACAGAAAAATATCACTGTCTTTTCATCTATACTGCTCTGTCCATTACCCTTTCTTTCCATTCCATTCCCATCTATCCCTGGAGGTATCCACTCTCATTATTTTCTGGTTTGTCCTTACTGCATTTCTCTTGCACAAAGGAACAGATGAATCCCTTCTTTTATTACATGAAAGGTAGCATATTATGGCTGCTCTTTTCTACTTTTGCAATAGTAATTTTACACGTTTTTATCTGGAGATCCAAGCACCCAATCCTTTCTTTCACTTTCTGCCTCTACGAAAAGCAGCCAGAACTTTACAGAATCCAGTTTTTAAATACTTGTAAGATTAAATTCAAGTAGCTTTCCCAGAAATGAATGGTCCTTTGTGATCCAGCTCCTGTCTATTTTTGTAACCTTGAACCGCCTGCATACACTATACTAAAATCTCATGCTGTCTCATGCATCCCTCCCTTTTCACTTGCTCCTCCCTCCAGCCTCACTGAAGTGTAGTCTCTCCAATTCTGCTCCAGGTGTCCAAACGGCAGTCTCCTCTTCTACTTTCAGGGAGAAAAGCCTCCCTTGACCGTGATAGACACAATGGATGCTTTCTCTCTCACTGAACTTAACTTGAATCTTGGTTATAGCAGTATTAAAATTGTTTTGTCTGTCCTTTCCTCTGTGATCTTTCTTCATCAGGAAATTCTCAGCACATGTAGGTACTCTCAAAATATTGATGAATGGAAAATAAATATAACTCCATTTATTCCTTATTTGGGGTTGGCTTCTCCAAACAGGAGGGGAAATGATTTCTGGACTTGGCTGGAATCTTGTTTCAATACACAAAACGCTGTATCCATCTAAGTGTCCTTATCATGACTACTCTGAAACACTGTTGTCAGTCCCCCTCTGCAGTCCCCCTCCGCTAGAGAGAAACCACTGATCTGTTTGGCCAGACTGTACATACCCCCCTCAAACATGGAGATTTGTACTGTGGCCTACTCCTTCAATCCTCAGATCTTAAGATACTTCCTGCTAGCCACAGATGAGCATGTTCTTACCTTCCTTTCCTTCTCCTGCAGACTCACAATACTGAAGCATCAACATGGTCCTTGACCATTTCTGAGCAATTGAAAACATTATACAGTTATAAACTTAAAAGAAAAATCTAAGTCAAAATATTGGCAATAAAATATATCCTTTTAGCTTTCTATGTAGTTACCAGTACCTAGAAAATTCTTCCGGCTTTTCCTCTTTAGATCATTTTAATACTAAATACATTTTAATACTAAATGTATTTAGTACATTTAGTAATTTAATACATTTAATACCAATACATTTTAATACTAAAAAATTATACTTTAAGTGTAGATTAAATATGATATGCCACTGAGTTATTAAATAGAGTAAACCAGTTAGAATTTAGTTTCAAGTTATATAGATTCATTTGAATTACCTTAATCAAAAATAGGATTTATTATTAAGGTAGTGTGCTTTTCACAAAATCAGGGTAAGAATGTAATTGCTGAATTCTCAGGAACAACTTGAATTTGGGACTTGAACACCACGAAGACTCAGTATATCTGAATTTGTGTGTGTGTGTGTGTGTGTGTGTGTGTGTGTGTATGTATGTGTGTGTGTGTATGTATCTGTCTGTCTCAGTTCTGCTTTTCTCTGTGGGCTTCATTTTTCCCTTTTACTGTATACTAGCCTCCTACACATAGTGAAAAATACAGCCACCCACATCTCCATTACTTTTTATCTTGCACGTGAAGCTACCAGAAGCATACTGGCCCAGTATCCCCTCTGGTATAAAGTTGAAACATTCCAAATAATCAAAGCATTGACTCAGCTTAGATACACCCCCAGAGCAATCAAGCATAGCCAGGAAGATGGGTCATGTAAAAACATGAGAAGGTCCTGAGAACCATATGGATGGAGGACCGACAGAGCAATTTCAAGTAAAAGTAGAAGTTTAAGAGCTTTTGCAGAAGAAATGAGAGAGTTTCTGGGCAGAAAATCAAACCACTGTGTGTCAGCTACATAGTCAAATGTGTTTCCTCTTGCTACAAAACTCATTACTTGGCGATTCATTATACATGACCAATATTGATAACTTCTTTGATTTACACCTGTAAGAAATGCATGAGGCATTAGAACCAGTTTACGTCTAATTAAGGTATATATGGTTTATATTATTCTGGATAAAATTCACTATTGATGTCAGTTTTATTACTTCATTCATTATATATTCCATTATACCAGCCATGCATTTTTTAAGATTTATATTTTGATTATATGTAGTTTATTAGCAAGGAATTTCCATAATTAAACAGAAGTTAATTGCTTTCTTATTATGCCTTTAGTATAATAGCAGTAATTGGGTCCTTGGAAAAGCTGTCTACACGCATATTGTTTTTCAAAATAGCAGAACTATTGATTGTCAGCTGCCCCCTGATGTTCAGCAGTCTGATACCTTAGATCTGATGGGTGAGAAGCCAATTGCGAAGTGGCAGTTAAAGGTAAAAAAGAAAAGACAGTCTCATATTTATTAATAAAGTAAATATTTATGTATTAAAATTTCATAATGAATTTATGAAGCCACATTTAGAACAAATTATCTTATTATAAAACTGCATCTTACAGGTATCTAATGATGGTTACAGGTTCAGTAATCCCAAAATAATGATCATCTATGATGGGGCTTGTCAACTTTGTGGTCTCTATGGAAAAGACTCATGTACTATAAAGGTAAGCAGTTTTTCACTTATTTTCACATTTACATGGTAAGTATTTTCATTTCCCATGCTATTGGCATATTAAAGGCATATTAGTTGTTTTCACCTTCATATCAGAAATACTAATAGAGAAAAGCCTTCCTCAAGTTTATATGAGGTTAACTGAAATTGTTACTCTGCCAGTAACTCTTGGTGAAATGGCAAGGAGATTTCTGCCTCTAATGTTTTCAAGTGGCTGGTTATTTATTTCTTAAAAAAAATTAAAAGGGGAGGTTCAGATTGAATTTTAACTCCTACTACATTCCTTTTAAAAAGTAATAAAGATTTTCCAGTTAGATGTCTCTCTGCTCGTGCCTAATCTTCTTTGTGGCAAATGACATGCATTTTGATGGAGCTTGTAAAATGTGTAAGGCTACCACTTTTATAGGGAGTGTGTGTGTGTGTGTGTGTGTGTGTGTGTGTGGCAAATAAATTCATTGAACCATGCAATTATCTACTTACGAGATTACAGAACACCCCAGCCTGAGCTGAATCCTCACAGCCACACCCTCTTAATCTATGTGCAGTCTGTTGGGTTTATCACCATATCTTTCTCATATGCCAGTTGCTGATTTAATACATACCATGGAAGTAATATTACTTGGCTATTCAAAATTGAGAAGCATATCAAATAATATTTATGTAGATAAAAATGAAAAGTATCATTATTTTGAATTTTAAATCTTTTTTTTTCCCTTGAGATTAGCAATTAGATCATGTCAGTAAAAAGTTTCTGGGGTTTTTAAATTACTTTTTAAATTTTTTTAATGTTTTATTTAGTTTTTGAGAGAGAGAGAGAGAGAGAGAGAGAGACAGAGCACAAGCAGGGGAGGGACAGAAAGAGATGGAGACACAGAATCTGAAGCAGGCTCCAGGATCTGAGCTGCTAGCACAAAGCCCAAAGCGGGATTCGAACTCAAACCACAAGATGACCTGAGCTGAATTCAGATGCTCAACAGACTGAGCCACCCAAGTGCCCTAGAAGTTTCTGTTTTTACAAAGTTGTTTGATTTTTATTTTCCCCTAAATATTCTGTTTCCACATGTTTTACAGTAAGTACTTTTAAAATTTTGTAATTCAAAATTGTTTTACATTGTTGCGAATGTTCTGTTCTTATTTTTGTGCAGTGTTCCAAGTGACATCAAAGGAGATTACATTAAATGGGCAAAGCTTATATATGCTGAACAAAATTTGGTCTTCTTCCCAGGTTGAAAATTATTGCTACATTTAAAATTATTTTTTTGCAGATCAGCCTCTCTTTCCACTATTTTGTATAAGGATATCCATTGTCAAGTGTGCATCATTATGCCAAGGTTCTGGTTCAGTTTTGCTCTGTTCAGAGGACATAGTGGGATCCTAGAGGAAGGGAAAATAGCTATAAACATATGTGTTTCTGTAAGATGAGCAAGGGGAAAAAATTGTTTCATTTCTTTATAAATAGAGCACTTCAGCCTGACTTAGCAGTAAGAAAGACCAGAAGAAAACACAGATTGTCTTCCATGTTATTTATAAGCTAAAATTCTACACAGAGATACAGCTGTATGTATTTTCTTATTCCTTCCCTATTGATCAGTTCCACGGGCAATTAAACAAAAAGGAAATGATTTGTTTTCTAACATACATTTATGATTAGGACACATGAAAAAATGTTTCCTAAGCAAAACAGACTTATAACATGCTTACCCTGGATTGATCAACATATATGATGCTATCTTTCTATGTACATTTTTTCCTAAACACTAACTCTAACGGTATCCTAATTGCTTTCCTCTTTTTAAAACTTCCATTAGGAAAATGTTTGCATTATCGATGGGCTCTGCTACATTGAAGGAGATAAAAATCCTACCAGCCCTTGTTTGATTTGTAGACCAAAAATTTCAAAATTTACTTGGTCATTTTTAGAAAGTAAGTTATTCTTTATTAATACAAATATTTCCTCTACAAGATAATTTTTAAGTGATTTTTAAGACACGAGTTACATAAATGTGTTTAAGATGAACACTGTGCTTTATTTAGCATCTTTCCTAACTGCATGATTTACTTTGCTTGAACGTAATACAAGATGACATGTTATTTTATGTAATTTCCGTGATTATACTATAATAGGGTATGGGATTTTCCTTTCAGTATTTGATCCTGAAAGCAAATGTGAATTATTAATGGAAGAAATCAGAATGATTAATTCAGCTACACACAGTTTGTACAAGTCATACAGCTACCAGCAGAATGGCCACTATGTAAACACATAAAACGTCCATCACTGAAGGTTGGTGGGTTTAGTGGAAAGAAGACATTACTTTGAGACCAAAAGCAAAGCTCTATATCCTGCTCTTAGCCTTCTTTTCTGTTTTGTGACAAGGCATTTCGCTATTTAAATTCCAAAGGCTATGCATTCATCACCTGTTAAATGAGATTATCTGGATTCAATAACCTATTAAGTGCCTTCCAGCCCTACCATTCTGGGACCTCATGAGTATAATAGTGGGTACAGATAATGTCTGGATACTTTGTTCCACCCCCAAAACCACCCCAAATCATAGTTATGTGTCGTATAACGTCTTCACTTTCTTTTTTTTTTTTCTCCCTTCCCCTCCCCCATGGGTTTCTGTTAAGTTTCTCAGGATCCACATAAGAGTGAAAGCATATGGTATCTGTCTTTCTCTGTATGGCTTATTTCACTTAGCATGACACTCTCCAGTTCCATCCATGTTGCTACAAAGGGTCATATTTCATTCTTTCTCATTGCCACATAGTACTCCATTGTGTATATAAACCACAATTTCTTTATCCATTCATCAGTTGATGGACATTTAGGCTCTTTCCATAATTTGGCTATTGTTGAGAGTGCTGCTATAAACATTGGGGTACAAGTGCCCCTATGCATCAGTACTCCTGTATCCCTTGGGTAAATTCCTAGCAGTGCTATTGCTGGGTCATAGGGTAGGTCTATTTTTAATTTTTTGAGGAACCTCCACACTGTTTTCCAGAGTGGCTGCACCAGTTTGCATTCCCACCAACAGTGCAAGAGGTTCCCGTTTCTCCACATCCTCTCCAGCATCTATAGTCTCCTGATTTGTTCATTTTGGCCACTCTGACTGGCGTGAGGTGATATCTGAGTGTGGTTTTGATTTGTATTTCCCTGATGAGGAGCAATGTTGAGCATCTTTTCATGTGCCTGTTGGCCATCCGGATGTCTTCTTTAGAGAAGTGTCTATTCATGTTTTCTGCCCATTTCTTCACTGGGTTATTTGTTTTTCTGGTGTGGAGTTTGGTGAGCTCTCTATAGATTTTGGATACTAGCCCTTTGTCCGATATGTCATTTGCAAATATCTTTTCCCATTCCGTTGATTGCCTTTTAGTTTTGTTGGTTGTTTCCTTTGCTGTACAGAAGCTTTTTATCTTCATAAGGTCCCAGTAGTTCATTTTTGCTTTTAATTCCCTTGCCTTTGGGGATGTGTCAAGTAAGAAATTGCTACAGCTGAGGTCAGAGAGGTCTTTTCCTGCTTTCTCCTGTAGGGTTTTGATGGTTTCCTGTCTCACATTCAGGCCCTTTATCCATTTTGAGTTTATTTTTATGAATGGTGTGAGAAAGTGGTCTAGTTTCAATCTTCTGCATGTTGTTGTCAAGTTCTCCCAGCACCATTTGTTAAAGAGACTGTCTTTTTTTCCATTGGATATTCTTTCCTGCTTTGTCAAAGATGAGTTGGCCATACTTTTGTGGGTCTAGTTGTGGGGTTTCTATTCTATTCCATTGGTCTATGTGTCTGTTTTTGTGCCAATACCATGCTGTCTTGGTGATTACAGCTTTGTAGTAGAGGCTAAAGTCTGGGATTGTGATGCCTCCTGCTTTGGTCTTCTTCAAAATTACTTTGGCTATTCGGGGACTCTTGTGGTTCCATATGCATTTTAGGATTGCTTGTTCTAGTTTTGAGAAGAATGCTGGTGCAATTTTGATTGGGATTGCATTGAATGTGTAGATAGCTTTGGGTAGTATTGACATTTTGACAATATTCATTCTTCCAATCCATGAGCACGGAATGTTTTTCCATTTCTTTATATCTTCTTCAATTTCCTTCATAAGCTTTCTATAGTTTTCAGCATACAGATCTTGTACATCTTTGGTTAGATTTATTCCTAGGTATTTTATGCTTCTTGGTGCAATTGTGAATGGGATCAGTTTCTTTATTTGTCTTTCTGTTGCTTCATTGCTAGTGTATAAGAATGCAACTGATTTCTGCACATTGATTTTGTATCCTGCAACTTTGCTAAATTCATGTATCAGTTCTAGCAGACTTCTGGTGGAGTCTATCGGATTTTCCATGTATAATATCATGTCATCTGCAAAAAGTGAAAGCTTGACTTCATCTTGCCAATTTTGATGCCTTTGATTTCCTTTTGTTGTCTGATTGGTGACGCTAGAACTTCCAACACTATGTTAAACAACAGCAGTGAGAGTGGACATCCCTGTCGTGTTCCTGATCTCAGGGAAAAAGCTCTCAGTTTTTCCCCATTGAGGATGATGTGAGCTGTGGGCTTTTCATAAATGGCTTTTATGATGTTTAAGTATGTTCCTTCTATCCCGACTTTCTCTAGGGTTTTTATTAAGAAAGGTTGCTGAATTTTGTCAAAGGCCTTTTCTGCATCGATTGACAGGATCATATGGTTCTTATCTTTTCTTTTATTAATGTGCTGTATCACATTGATTGATTTGCGAATGTTGAACCAGCCCTGCATCCCAGGAATGAATCCCACTTGATCATGGTGAATAATTCTTTTTATATGCTGTTGAATTCGATTTGCTAGTATCTTATTAAGAATTTTTGCATCCATATTCATCAAGGATATTGGCCTGTAGTTCTCTTTTTTTACTGGGTCTCTGGTTTAGGAATCAAAGTAATACTGGCTTCAAAAAATGAGTCTGGAAGTTTTCCTTCCCTTTCTATTTTTTGGGACAGCTTGAGAAGTAGGTATTATCTCTGCTTTAAACATCTGGTATAACTCCTGTGGGAAGCCATCTGGTCCTGGACTCTTAATTTGTTGGGAGATTTTTGATGACTGATTCAATTTCTTCGCTGGTTATGGGTCTGTTCAAGCTTTCTATTTCCTCCTGATTGAGTTTTGGAAGCATGTGGGTGTTTAGGAATTTGTCCATTTCTTCCAGATTGTCCAGTTTGTTGGCATATAATTTTTCATGGTATTCCCTGATAATTGCTTGTATCTCTGAGGGATTGGTTATAATAATTCCATTTTCATTCATGATTTTATCTATTTGGGTCATCTCCCTTTTCTTTTTGAGAAGCCTGGCTAGAGGTTTATCAATTTTGTTTATTTTTTCAAAAAACCAACTCTTGGTTTCTTTGATCTGCTCTACAGTTTTTTTAGATTCTATATTGTTTATTTCTGCTCTGATCTTTATGATTTCTCTTCTTCTGCTGGTTTTAGGCTGTCTTTGCTGTTCTGCTTCTATTTCCTTTAGGTGTGATGTTAGATTTTATATTTGGGATTTTTCTTATTTTTTGAGATAGGCCTGGATTGCAATGTATTTTCCTCTCAGGACTGCCTTCACTGCGTCCCAAAGCGTTTGGATTGTTGTATTTTCATTTTCGTTTGTTTCCATATATTTTTTAATTTCTTCTCTAATTGCCTGGTTGGCCCATTCATTCTTTAGTAGGGTGTTCTTCAACCTCCATGCTTTTGGAGGTTTTCCAGACGTTTTCCTGTGGTTGATTTCAAGCTTCATAGCATTGTGGTCTGAAAATATGCATGGTATGATCTCAATTCTTTTATACTTATGAAGGGCTGTTTTGTGACCCAGTATGTGATCCATCTTGGAGAATGTTCCATGTGCACTCGAGAAGAAAGTATATTCTGTGGCTTTGGGATGCAGAGTTCTAAATAGGTCTGTCAAGTCCATCTGATCCAATGTATCATTCAGGGCCCTTGTTTCTTTATTGACCATGTGTCTAGATGATCTATTTATTTCTGTAAGTGGAGTGTTAAAGTCCCCTGCAATGACCACATTCTTATCAATAAGGTTGCTTATGTTTGTAATTGTTTTATATATTTGGGGGCTCCTGTATTCGGTGCGTAGACATTTATAATTGTTAGCTCTTCCTGATGGATAGACCCTGTAATTATTTATAATGCCCTTCATCTCTTGTTACAGCCTTTAATTTAAAGTCTAGTTTGTCTGATATAAGTATGGATACTCCAGCTTTCTTTTGACTTCCAGTGGCATGATAAATAGTTCTCCATCCCCTCACTCTCAATCTGAAGGTGTCCTCCGGTCTAAAATGAGTCTCTTGTAGACAGCAAATAGATGGGTCTTGTTTTTTTATCCATTCTGATACCCTATGTCGTTTGGTTGGCACATTTAGTCCATTTACATTCAGTGTTATTATAGAAAGATATGGGTTTAGAGTCATTGTGATGTCCGTAGGTTTCATGCTTGTAGCAATGTCTCTGGTACTTTGTCTCACAGGATCCCCCTTAGGATCTCTTGTAGGGCTGGTTTAGTGGTGACGAATTCCTTCAGTTTTTGTTTGTTTGGGAAGACCTTTATCTCTCCTTCTATTCTAAATGACAGACTTGTTGGATAAAGGATTCTCGGCTGCATATTTTTTCTGTCCATCACATTGAAGATCTCCTGCCATTCCTTTCTGGCCTGTAATGTCTTCACTTTCTTAACTACAGCTATACATAATTCCATATAATTGTTTCTTCATTCTCTTTCCTCATCCCAAAGACCAAGCAGGCATTATAAAATACAAGATATAATTACTCCCTCCTCCTATCCCCATGTAATTTTAGCTAAGGAATCCTAGAACCTTGTATTTATACAGTGCTTTGTAACATCACTATATATATTATTGTGTATACAAATTTCATTACTGTATTAGACCATTTTTCAGATAATTTATGGTTCAGGTGCAAGACTCATGGGGTGTTATGGGAAGACAGTACAAATTTGGCAAAGAATTAAGTGCAAAAGATAAGGGAAACACAATATAACTTCTGAATTGGTGTCTATGTTTTTAATGGCTTGAGTATGACTGACTCATAATAGATTTACAATGTTCAAGGATTTAAGGAGGCTGGAAAAATCATCTATCCCAATTTCTCATATTGAAGGGTGAGGAAATTAAAACCAGTAAATTGTACAAAGATATGTGATGGCAGAATGGGAGCCAGAACCACGTTCTCTTGGCATCAGTGCTTTGTCGATGCAAGCAGAAAGTGTTTGTGCCCAGTGTGATGAAAAAGCCTATACCTTCCATGTGTTAAGCCAAGGAAGGGGGACATTTTTTAATATGACAATATAAAAAAAGTGTTTTAAAGCATTACTTGAGCGCAAAGGGAGCTTTCTCTGTCCTCTGAAATAACCACCGTTCCATTATGTGAGCTTGGCAATGGGAAATGACTCTGAGGAGCAGAGGATGGCTGTGACTTATATGGCTTCCAGTTCCTACTGGAGAGGCAGGTACAGTGAGGAAAATAAGGTCGGGTGGGGAGGGGGGGGTTAAATGAACAATCCAGTCATGGAGAGTGAAGGGGAAATTAAAGGAGGTGTTGAGGGGAAAGAAAAGCTGAAAAGGGCAGAGGATGAAGAAGAGAGAGTGAAAGAGCAAGCAATGAGTTGGTCAACACCAAGAAATAATTTCAGACAGAAAAGGAGATGCATCCAGTCTGGGAAATGCAGATATGTTTATGTATTTTATGCTGTGTTCAAAGTGCTGTTACACCCTTGTAGCAAAGTTTGAAGTCTTGCACCTGTCAGTTACTTTTAAATTTTCTAAGAATGCAATTGAATTTATTCAGAATATGAAAAGAAAAGAAAAGAGAAAAGAAAAGAAAAGAAAAGAGAAAAGAAAAAAAGGAAAAGAAAAAAGAAAAAGAGCCAGCATAGGTAATGGAAGTTTTAGGGGAGTTTGAAATTCATCAAAATGTTTCAGTCTGAGGTCTTTGCATCATACTTTACTTTCCCTTTTCCTTTTTCTTTATACACAAGTACAAAATAACCTCTTTCTCTTTGACAGACAACCAACCCCCACTGATTCAAATGCCACAAGACAAATTAGAGACATTTTTCGGGGAGAACTTTGTGTTCCAGTTCACGGCTGTCGATCCTGAAGGCTCTGACATCCATTTTGCCTTGGACTCAGGTCCCGAGGGAGCAAATGTTTCTTCTACGGGACTTCTTATGTGGAAAGCAGAGTCCCAAACTCCACAGCAATTCACTCTACTTTTTACCGATGACTGCAATGCTGAAACGAGGCTCACGATTATGGTAATATTTATAATTACGTAAATGCCACTGAATTAATTAACAGTATCAGTAACTATTTGAAACTTAAAATAGAATTCTTCTTGAAGAGGAACTAAATTATTCAACATTTTGTGGAAAATTAAACTGCCAAAATGCTATTTTTGTCAGAATTTAAAATCTTCGGTAGAGTCTCAAGTCCAGAGCACGGATCTATGTGACGAATTCCTAGACCATTTGCTCCTGTACTTAAGTTTACTTAAGTAAAGAATGCATTCATGTCCACCTGTCTGAAATATCTATGATAAACCTAAGATTGAGAATTATACCCTTTCCTTCAAGTGAAGTCATTTTTTTATTGGCTATTCTTTTGATATTATCAGTCACGAGCTATTAATACTGTTTTTGTGCCCTGTATTCACTTGAAATTTGGGACATACTCCCAGAGAAGTAATGGTATGAAGGGCAATTGTGTATTATGTCATGCTAACCAGATAATTCAAATGACTGTTTACTCTCTACAATCTGGGATAAGTCATGTGACTAACTGCTTTGCACCTTAAGGATTTTTTTCCAGTTGTTCCACTTGCATCATAGAAATTGATTATCTTGTAACATTTTACGTTTTTTTTTAATGTTTTATTTATTTTTGAGAGAGAGGGAGACAGAATGTGAGCAGGGGAGGGGCAGAGAGAGAAGGAGACAGAATCCACGAATCAGGCTTCAGGCTCTGAGCTGTCAGCACAGAGCCCGACACAGGGCCCAAACCCATGAACCACGAGATCATGACCTGAGCTGAAGTTGGACACTTAACGGACCGAGCCACCCAGGCACCTGTATCTTGTAACATTTTAAAAAATTATCCATAGCATTTATATTTTGACTATGCTCTTGAAAGTTGGCAAGGTTACCTTATTAAACTATATTTTAAAATACTCTTTTACATTAAATATATATATATATATATATTTTTTTTTTTTCTTTTCAAAACTTGTGATCTGGTCCTACTTCCACCTAAATGTACATGCCTAACACAATTTCTAAGGCATAAACTGAAGATTATTTTACTGAAGAATAAAGCATTTACTTTTTGTTTCTTTTGGAGGTGACTGTGAAGTCTTGTGATTGCTTGAATGGTGGATCATGTGTGTCAGATATTAAATTTCCTCCAGGAAATGGAGTGCACCTGTGTGTCTGCTTGCCTGGCTTTCAGGGCAGTCTTTGTGAAGTGGACGTCACCGAGTGCCAATCAAACCCCTGTGGCCTTGGCAGATGTATTAGTGGTTTTCACAGTTATTCTTGTGTGTGTCCGCCTGAACTCAAAGGTAAGTTTTGGTTCTTCATGAACGAAATTAGTGTGTGAACAAATTAGAAAGGAAAGTTCCTTGGCTTTCCAAGTAATATACAGGTTATTCAAGCATGTGTATCGTCCTAAAGATTTTAATATATGTATTAAAATCTAGTAAAAGTCATCACAAATACATTTGCTACTCATATCCTTCTATTATTGTACATTGCTTATATTTACTCTTACAATTTTGCCAATTTTTTATAATTTTCATGGCAGTATTCTATGTCTGTATTGTACTTTGCAGGTTCTTAAACATTTCTGTCTATATTTGCTAGGTAGAAATATATTTAAGTGTATTACTATGGAAATATAATATGGAAAAATCAAGAAATTTGCCATGAGAAATATAAACATTATCATTTAAGAAAACTTGATAATTCATTAACTTAAAAAGATCATGATACAATGTTAAAGCGAAATGAAAGGAAATATTAGCATGTTTGCTAACTTGTTAATTATCCTGAAAAATTTTATTCTAGAAACCTCAAATAAGTATATGAATGACTTATAATTTTCCAAGGCTTTTTAAGAGTCATACCAATATTTCCTCTAATTTAAACAGATATAAATGTTAAGTAAATATGCAGTTACTGAGCTTATATTTTACTTGAAGGCATCTACTTTAACATTATAATTGAACTAAGCAAGACATTTATTATTTTCTTCAGCATTTTAAAATAAAAATTTTATCAGTTGGGACTGTTGTGCTACAGACTTCATTTGAAACAATTCGTGTTGAGTGCTTCATGGATCTTACTGTAATGGGAGCAGCACTTCATCTCAAAAAACTTTATTGAGGACATACTGACTTTCCTCACATGCTGTAAAATTTTCATGGGTTTTCACAGCTAATGCAGTCACCGCACTGAATAAGCTGTCCTTAAGCTAATTAAGCAATCATTCTACTAACTTTTTTAAAAAAAAATCATTGAGTTTTTTTTAACAAAGTGAGAATTGCTGCTATGATATGGTAATTTTTTGCCTCAGAGTACCAAGGGCCTTCTGTCGTCTTTTTTATAAGGAAAATCTTATGCACTTGAAGGGTCTTATTTAATGTTAAATAGAATCTAATTAATGACTTAAAAAAATTTTTTTAACGTTTTATTTTATGTTTGAGAGAGACAGACAGAGTGTGAGAGGGGGGAGGAACAGAGAGAGAGGGAGACAAAGAATCCAGAGCAGGCTCTGTGCTCTGAGCTGTCAGCACAGAACCCGATGTAGGGCTTGAACTCACAAACGGCAAGATCATGACCTGAGCCAAAGTTGGATGCTCAACTGACTGAGCCACCCAGGTGCCCCTCTAATTGGTGACTTTATACATGCATTCCTCTTAATGTATGACAGTTTTTCTGGAGTTTATGTAAAAGAAGTAAATATACTTTAAGTAAAGTAGAAGTAAAGTACTTTAAGTAAAAGAAATAAAATAAGGAACACTTGATGGGATATACAGTGTTTTTCAAAATAAATTGAACTCTCAATCTGTATTTTGTTTAGGTAAAAATTGCCAGGAAGATGTTGATGAGTGTCAATCCAGACCTTGCTTTCCAGGAGCAGAGTGCTTCAATACCTTTGGCTCCTATCATTGCGGTTCATGTCCAAAAGGATTTTATGGTGATGGAAAGATATGTCATGGTAAAAGTCCCTATTTTCTGCCATGAAATATTTGTTGCTACATTTACTTAATCAAAATCACTCAGTTCTATTACCTCTTTTACTCATGTGTTCATTCAGTATGTATTCACTAAGTGTCATGCATTAAGCTGGATGCAGAGGATGCAAAAATAGGTAAAACATGTCCTCTGACCTAATAGGTTTGAGTGTAATACCAGTATGACATGTAATCACATAGTTTCATATTGTGTTCTGTGTCTTTTGTGAGAAGTGTCTGTAGAGAATAATAGGAATACTACACAGAGAATCGTGTCTACCTAGAGGGATAATGAAAAGTTTTAAAAAGCGAGTGTCATTACAGCTAAATCTGATGTATCCAATCAAGAGAAAGAAAGGCTTTCTAGGCAGAAGAAACATCATGAACAAAGGTGGAGAGATATGTAACATCACAGCACACTTGGCCACTATAAATAATTCAATGTGCTTAAAATATAGAGGGTAAGAGGAACTGCTATAAGAAATGAAGCTAGAGAACTAGCCAGTGGCCAGATCACTGAGAAACTATGAGAAATTTAATAAGATTTATATCGGAGAAGTCTACTCAAGCATAATGGTGGATGGACCACTTATGGGTAAGAGACTATGCAAGCCTGAAGGTGGGAAGAAAAGCTAAGAGAATATTACGAATAAATAGGAAAGATGTAGGGCACCTGGGTGGCTCAGTCAGTTGAGCATCTGACTCTTGATTTTGCCTTGGATCACAATCCCAGAGTCCTGGGATCATGCCCCACATTGGGCTCTGCGCTGAGTGTGGAGACTGCTTGGGATTCTTAATCTCTGTCTATCTATCCGTCTCTCTCTCTCTCTCTCTCTCTCTCTCTCTCTCTTTCTCTTTCTCTCTCTCTCTGCTCCTCTTCCCCCCCACCAAAAGAAAAAAGAAAAAAAAATAGGAAAGATGGGAAGATACTCTGACTTTGGGTGAGGAGGTCATGGTTGAAAGAAACACCAAAGAAGCAAGCTGATTGTCCACGGTCAATGATTGGGATTAGCATGGCGAGGTAAAGAGTTACTAAATTCCAAAAGCTCAGTTTACATGAATGAGTATGTAGAATTGGCATTCACTTTGCTATGCGCTGAATTGTGTGGCCTCAGAATTCATAGGTTGTGTTCCAAACCCCCACTGTGGCTGTATTTGAAGTAAGGAATTAATTGAGGTCATAATGAGGTCATAAGGGAGGATTAGGATCCGATAGCATTAGTATCCTCATAAGAGGAGACACCAGAGAGCTTATTCTCTCTCTCTCTCTCTCTCTCTCTCTCTCTCTCTCTCTCTCTCACTCTCTCTCTCTGCCCTATGAGGACACAGGGAAAAAGTGACTGTCTGGGAGCCAGGAAGAGAGCTCTCACCAAGAACTGAATGGCCCTTCACCTTGATCTTGAACTTGCTACCTGCAGAATAGTAAGAAAATAAATTCCTGTTGTTTAGGACATCCAGTCTATGGTATTTTGTAATGGCAGCCTCAGCTGAGTTAAGACACACACATGAAGAAGTGATTTGCAAGGGGAAAGATAATGAGTTCAGTATGGATACATAGAGATTGAGAAGACTATGGAATATCCAAGTGGAGTTTAGGAGGGAGGATTAAGTTAAAGATACAGGTCTTAGGGTCATCAGTCATGGATAAAATTGCCCAAAGATAACACTAAGAGAAAGAAGGACAAAAAATTGGTGGATATCAACATTTTAAAAGCTTAAAAGAGAAAAGCAAATTATAGAAGACAGTATGAAAGAACTATATTTTGGTATCATTAAGTGAAGAAGACGCCATTTTTTTCCACATAATTTTTTCTTTATTTTCTTTTTTTTTTCAAAATTTTATTTAAATTCTAATTAGTTAACATACAGTGCAATATTCATTTCAGGAGTAGAATTCAGTGATTCATCACTTAACATACAACACCCAGTACTCATCATAACAAATGCCTTCCTTATACCCATCACCCATCTAGCCCATACTCCACCCACATCCCTCCATCCACCCTCAGTTTGTTCTCTATCTTTAAGAGTCTCTTATGGTTTGTTTCCCTCTCTCTTTATTCTTTTCTTCCCCACTCGCCTATTTTCATCTGTTTTTTTCTTAAATTCCATTTATGAGTGAAATCATATGGTATTTATCTTTCTCTGAGTTATTTCGCTTAGCATAACATACTATAGCTCCATCCATGTTGTTGCAAATGGCAATATTTTATTCGTTTTGATGGCTGCATAATATTCCAGTGTGTGTGTGTGGTGTGTGTGTGTGTGTGTGTGTGTTTATACACCACATCTTCTTTATCCATTCATCAGTTGATGGACATTTGGGCTCTTTCCATAGTTTGGCTATTGTTGACAATGCTTCTGTGAACCTTGGGGTGCATGTACCCCCTTTGAATCTGTATGTTTGTATCCTTTGGGTAAATACCTAGTAATGCAATTGCTGGATCATAGGGTAGTTCTACTTTTAACTTTTTTACTAACCTCCACTCTGTTTTCTAGAGTGGCTGCACCAGTGAATAAGACCCCATTTTGATGAAAAACATATATTAGTGATGTAATGTTACTTTGTGCTTCAGATGGAGGTGGGACTATCTAGCCCTGGAGCTAACAGACTTGAGGAGCATAGTGCTGGATGGTAAGGGGAATTCATTAGTAGCTCAGCCACTCACATTTCCCCCTCAATATCCAGTTCCAAATACTCAACCATATCACACCGTTCACTCCATACACTAAAGTGATCTAACATCTGCCTTTTGCAAACAAAGACTCATTCCCTGAATAAAACCTGTATCAAGTGGAATTTAAGAGGAAAGCAAGTTGAACCAAATCCCATTACACATGAGTGACTAGTAAGTTTCTTAACTCTGTCAGAAGCATTTGTGTATTTTAGGAAGATGCTTGTTAATGCAAAATATTTCTTTTATTGTTGGTATTTTTTACTTAGTTTTAAAGTAGGCAACAGAGTCACTGACCATTAAAGTAAATGCAGCACAGTTCTTATTCTTGAGGTTGCTAACGAGAAGAGGAAGGAGACACATAAAAATCAATAGCGTGAAGGACAAAGCTCTGTGGGAGAACACAGATAGATGAAGTTGGGTGGTTGGGTGAGTGTGGTACTATAGGAACATCTGTTAGTCAGATCGGGCTGCCATAACAGAATAGCACAGGCAGGGTGACATCAACAACAGAAATTTGTTTCCTCAGTGTTCTGGAGGCTGGAAATTCAAGATCAGGTTGGTTTCTGACTTTTCTCCTTGGCTGAGATATGGCCACCTTCTCACTGTGTCCTCACAGGTGCAATGCCCCTTGTGGCTCCTGCTCTTCTTAAAAGGACACCAGTCCTAGTGGATTAGGGCCCCATTCATGACTTCATTTAAGCTTAATTACCTCCTTTAAGGTAATATAGTCACATTTAGAGTTAGGGCTTTAACATAAATAAATTTGGGGGTACCCAATTCAATCTATAACCCAAGGATTTGCTGAAGAGGTGAAATTTAAGCTAGTTCTGTAATCTAATTTGCTAAGAGTTCAATCCAGGTGACTTTTTTTTTTTTTTTTTTTTTTTTGAGAGAGAGAGAAAGAGGGAGAGCTCAAAGAGGGGAGGGGGCAGACGAAGAGAGAGAGAGAGAGAGAGAGAGAGAATCTTAAGCAGGCCCCACACTCAACACAGAGCCTTATGCGGGACTTCGGATAATGACCTGAGTGGAAATCAAGAGTTGGATGTTCAACCAACTGAACTACCCAGGTGCTCCCCCCAAGTGACATTTTTATCGTATGTTCTCATTCACAGTGTTTCGGTTTTACAATAGTTTGATCTGTTTTTCACGCATACATTTACAGTTGAAACACAGCTTTTACACAAATCTACAACACATATTGTGGTTCTTACAAGTTCTGATGAAAGTGAAACTAAGGAGAATGATAAAAATGCCATGCAGAGAGAGAGGCGTGTTAAGTCAACAAGCAGAAATGCCTCTAGTAAGTAATGGTCTTAGTTAAAAGCTAATGACAAGTAATACCTCCCATTCATTTTCCAGAACACTAACATTATTTATTTCAGGAACTTTTTTTTATAAAGGTCACCTAAGATTATATAATGTGGTTTACAAATTATTCTTTTTCTTGCTAATCCATTGACTTCTTTGGTTTATATTCTAGAAAAATGATTCATGTTGTATAATGAACAAATGATATTTAAGGTGATCTCAGAGAAGCTTATGGTTGGAAGTGACCATTTTAAAGTTACATTTTATAACTCCCTGGTCGTCCAACATCTGCTCAAACTCTAAATATATTAAGAAGCTCATTATTTCATACAGCCTTTCCTTTTCCATTCTGCTGTCTTTATAAGTCTTGTTTTATTTGATTAATATTCTGATTGTCTTTATAAAGGCCTTACAGATTTTACATTAGCTTTCTTTATGCCTTTGCCTTATGTAACATTAGCTATTCATCTTGTGAGATATCATTGCCCTTGTTTATTTTGCAGAATATCATTGTAGATTACTGCAACATAGGATAGCTGTCTTGATTTTAATTTATTCATACATCCAATTGCCTTACTAAACACTCATATTATGCTATTTTTATAGTTGGGTCTCTTTATTGGTTTTATAAATAGACAATACTTCTTGCCAATTTGTCTCTTCCTCTTACTTTCTCATTATAATAGTATTTACAAGTTAGCCTGTATTTACAACATATCAGCTCTAGACAAATATTATTTATATATTATTCAGTCCTTTCAATAGCTATAGACAGTAACTGTTCTTATTTCCATTTTGCGGAAGTTACTAATCTGTACAGAGCCATAGATGGGTTATCTGTTCAGGCTGATAGACGTTGTAAAAGAAGAGAGATTTGAACCTGAGCAGTCTGACTATAGAGTCTCAGTTCTCAAACTTGGGTCCTCATTGTAATGGCTGGGACCTCCAGTGCAGAGTGTTTAGGCAGGGAATTATTTCTTAAAGGTTTTAATGGAAATTCTTTTCATGTTTCACCATTAAGTATGATACCACAGTAGATTTCTGCTAGAAATCCTTCATCCAGTTGAAGAATTTTCCTTTTATTTGTTGATTTCTCAGAATTCTCTTTAGTTTTAAATTAGAAGTAGTTTTTAAATTTTATCAGTTTTTCAGCATTTATTACTTGCTGCAGTTTCTGTTAATGTTTCCTTAGGCTAACTTTTTTAGAATGTTTTCAACAGAAAATGGGATCAGATCATTTTTTAACATTATTTTACACTGCATTCTTTATTATGTAATGTAATCATATAATTATGTAATATAATTCAATTAGTAGAGATACAAGTTTATTTATCCTGATGTAGTAATCTGTAACCACACTGCTGCATTTGATTTGCTAGTATTTCATTAAATGCTTATGTATTTTAATAAATAATATTGACTCGGCGATTATGCCACTTCATCAAATGTTTTTAAAACTTTCATCTCTTTCTCTGCATTGCAAGAGTTTTGTAAAACAGTCTTTCCTGGATTATTTGGTAATTTTTTTCCATTAGATCATCCTTCCTGGCATCATTTTTGAGGGCGACTTTGGATTATTTTTTTTCCTTTCATGGTAATTGTTCTATCAACTCCTCTATTTTTTCTTCCACCAGTTTAATCATTTGTATTTTGCAAAAAAAAAAAAAAATTTGTTTATCTCATCAAGATCTCAGACTTCTTAGTTTAAAATTATACATAGTATGTTTGTGTAAGTTAAATTTTTCTGGGACACCTGAGTGGCTCAGTTAGTTAAGCATCTAACTCTTGATCTCAGCTCAGGTCTTAATCTCAGGGTCATGAGTTCAAGCCCCGCATTGGACTCCATGCTGGGCATGAAGCCTACTAACATAAAATAAATAAGTAAAATATAATAAAAATTTTCTTCAGATTATCATTATGAGTTGCTCACATGTCCGTTATTGACAACGCTATGCTTTCTTTGCTGTGAGCCTCAGTGTATGAAGTGGTCAATAATGTTTGTTGGCTATTTCTAACTCTTAAATAAAATTATTATTTATTGTTCTTTAACTTTTATAATGTTTAATATTCTATGTTCCTTGTGTATCCAAAAAGATTACAAATCCCTTGAAGGCAGGGTCTGTATGATGACTTCTTATTACCACATTGCTCCTAGTGTAATGGTATACATGCACCAGACATTATGTGAAGGAATGAATTACTTAACGTTAAATATAGTGGGAAGGGCAGAACATTAATAAATGTTACTTACATTTCCTTTTCTTTTTTGGTTGTTAGGTATAAAATTTCCGCCACCATCAACAGATCATTCACTGATTGGTGTGAACTTTACCCACGGTCCTCCTACTGTCAAAAAGTTCTTGGACACAACCAGTGACATCTCACGCTTCTCATTAAAATCAGTTACCTCTCAGATGAATAATTCAGAGAAAGTTATTTCCCATCAGATATCAGGTTTTGAACATGCGGATCATACTATCACTACAAATCTCAGTCTGGAGGAACTGGTAGTTTCTGTGAAACACCCAAGTTCCTTAAGCATTAACCCAAACAGTTCCCATGGTAAAGCAAAGGATGTTATACAGAGTACCATCCAAACAGAGGCAGGGGGGCATAATTCTCAAATCAACAGGTCTGCTCAAGGTTACATGCAATTTAAGGATGAGTTTACATCATCAGTTACTAGAGCCATCACTGTTTTGCCGGAAAAGCCTGGATGGACCAAAATATCAACTTGTGCTGAATCACCTTGTTTTCTTGGTGTTTCCTGTGTGCCAACCGCAGATGGTCGTTTCCGATGTGGACGATGCCCCTTTGGATATTACGGAGATGGTATCAATTGCAGAGGTAGTATGAAAATTCTTTAGAAGATAGAAAGAAGACTAATTAGTTCACATTTAAGTAATTAAGAAGAGATTCTTTTTTATGTATTAATTTCTATTTACTCCATTTATTTCACCAATTTCTATTTATTTATTTATTGTTTGTGTATCCCCTCTTCACATTTCAAAAAAATTAACATGGGTGTTCCTGCATTATTTTTAGAAAGAAAGTTTCTATTATATAGTACTATAAACTATATAATATAGTATAAATATGTTTTTGGGTATCTACTGTGTTCCAAGGTCTATAGAAACATTCTGTATCAATTATGTCATATAATCCATAAAGACTCCATGTACGGAGTGTTATTTTTCCTATCATCCAGATGAGAACACAGAGCCTTAGAGGGCTAACTGACTTTCCTAGCATTAAGCAGCTAAAGAGATAAAATAAGGATGTGAATAACATTGTTGTCTGGGTTCTTTTCATCTCACAGTGGGCATTTAGTACTTTAAATTACTAATTCTGGCATATTTGCTTATTTGCATAAACTATGTTTCTCTGTATTTCTTCCAGCTCTTGAGGAAAAAACAAGTTGGGCATCACTTTAATTTTGAAAGGAGCGTTTACTTCTTTTCATAATTATCAGTATTGTTTTCCTAGATGCAACTCAAATTTTTAGCTTTAACACTGTTGAAGCTATTTTGTGTTGTTATTTTGTTATTATTGTTTTGTGTTGCTTGTGTTTTGATTTGTTTGAGACCAACTTAAGCAATAGAGCTGTTGGGATATCCCCTTGTTGTCAGTATTACTGAGAGGTATGTTTGTTTGTTTGTTTGTTTGTAGGAATAGTGATAATAATGACTTTCAGGACTTATATGTTCGTAATATAAAACTCCATATTAACAACCACATACTTTTTGGTCACCTCAGAAAAACATTAAATGCCTAATAGTTAGAATATATCAAGCACTTAAAGAAGCTTAAGGAATACAAACCTGTAAACTTAAGATGTGGTCCTAGTATCTTGCTCTTTGAAATTCTGATTATTTCTGACATTTACCAGCATTTATCTGATCAATATCTGGAACTTTATTGACCTCTGTGAAAGGACTGGAATCCCATTTCTGGTTAGCAGCCATCTTCAACATCAGGCCTCGCAAAGGGAGTAATTACCACCTATGACACTTATTTCTGACCATATTAATCATGTTCTTCAGTCATTCTAATAGTAAAACAAATATAAGGGGGAAAATAACTTTATGGATAAATGCAATGGTTATTGCTTTAATAAGCAGCATCAAAATTTTCAAATTTCAGAGATTTTTACTTTTCTTACAAGTAAGTCTATGGGCAACATGTATCAACAATTCATCCTTTTTCCTTTGATTTTTGCAGCCATTTGTAGACACCCATGTGGGAAAAGCAGGGAGTGTGTTGCCCCAAACATATGCAAATGTAAACCTGGTTATGCTGGCTCTAACTGCCAAACTGGTAGGTATAGAACTCGTTAGTTTGCATAATGAATTTAATTGATAATTGATATTTCTAAAACCTGAGCTTTATTTTATACAGCTCTATGTCATCCTGATTGCAAAAACCACGGAAAATGTATTAAGCCTAACATTTGTGAATGTCCCCCAGGGCGTGCTGGAGCAACCTGTGATGAAGGTGATAATTCAAATTAAAAATCAAATAATAGAGCCAAGATAAAACACTTTTTTAAAGCTTTTTTAAAAAGATAATTCCGTTTTACTGTGTCTTTACTGATATATATTCATTAATGTTGGGGAGGATGTCTAAGATTTTTAATGTTTTCTAAAAATAATTTATTTGAAGATTTTAAAAACTTCAATTTCATTAGAAATCCAAAGAGTAATAGCTTATTTGTCCTTGGTAAAATTGTCTTCGGAAATATCTTGGATATTTGGTTTTAAGGTGCCATATCCCTACATATATTTTAGCTTCAAGTAAAGGACACCTGATTTTTTAATGACTTGTCAAACATGACTCCAAGAAAGTGCTAAATACCAAATAATTAGAAGATATTAGATAGTAAAAAGAATCCTAAAAAGTGGTTTTTAAAAGCATGTCTATAGGCACATAATGTTATTACTTTGGTTGAAATCTTAAGAGGGGAGTTTATTAAATGACATTTTTAAAATATTTTAAAGAAACACATTTGTTATTTTTAATATTTTAAAGAATATACTTTGATAGACAGTACAAATAATTATTAATAATCTAAGATCCACACTAAATACTTCCATGGCAAGGCAAGGTACAAAATAACAAATTAAAGTAAATCCAGAGTGAACTAATAGAAACACGTAATATCGATGACATAGGAAAATAATTATGGAAATATAGAAGTATTCTGTTTTTAGGGGAGGAGTGTGTGTCTCACTTTGCAGAAGAAACCTAAGATGGTATATTTCCATTCAGCTAACCAACAGTTTTATAAACCAAAACATGATGATGATTTGTTGGTGTTTTGAGAGTATCAACTTGTATAGTCAATCCCACAGAACTAAATTTCATAGTAAAAGCAAGCCGAGTTTATCATAAATTGCTTTTACAACACAGTTTATTGTGGCTATGATTCATAAATATAAACAGACATATTCTTAATTAGGATCTGACTTAATAACATAATTTTTGTCTGTAGAACATTGTAGTCCACCTTGTCGACATGGTGGCACCTGCTTGGCTGGAAATCTCTGCACTTGTCCTTATGGTTTTGTAGGAGCAAGGTGTGAAACAAGTAAGCAAAACTCTCTTGCAGCCTAATGTAATGAAACTGCTCCCTTTAATAGTTGATGCCTTTAATACTAAGATAAACCCAAACACTAAAAAATATACATTCCTGGGGCACCTGGGTGGCTCAGTCGATTAAGCATTCAACTTCAGCTCAGGTCATGATCTTGTAGTTCATGAGTTCAAGCCTCGTGTCAGGCTCCGTGCTCACAGCTCCGAGCCTGGAGCCTGCTTTGGATTCTGTGTCTCCCTCTTTCTCTGCCCCTCCACCACTCACGTTCTGTCTCTCTCTCAAAAATAAATAAACATTAAAAAAACAAACAAACATACATTCATGATTTATTATGACAGTTGTTATTCTGTATGCCACTGGGAACAGTGGATTCCAGTACTAAGATAAAGAAGTTTGTTCTTGTAAACAACTCTCTCCTTACCCTATCCATGACCATTTCTTTGAGATAATAAGAATTCCAGTTTGTTGATTTGCCTATAAGTTAATCTTGTTTATTTATATCTAAAACTATTTTCATTAGTAACTAATAATTTTCTTAAATAGCCAACTCTTATTTACCATTCAGCTCAATGATTTTCTTCTTTCCCCAACTCTATTACCAAAAAGTAACTGAATGTGACAATTGGAGACCGTTTAAAGCCAAAGAATAGGTTACTTTTATTTTTCTCTCTGAATTTATTTATTAGAGGATATGATTGGCAGTTATGAGCTACCTAGATAATACCCAATAACATGACCAATTCCAAGCCTAATTTAGCTTGCTTTTATTTTTATTCTGTGATCTTAGTGATTTGTAACAGGCACTGTGAAAATGGAGGTGAATGTCTTACACCAGATATTTGCCAGTGCAAGCCTGGCTGGTCGGGACCTACTTGTGGTACAGGTAAAATGAGAATTTTTTTCAATGAATAAGTCAGTTAAAAAAAAATGTTAAATGCACCAATGTCCTAAACCAGCACCCAAAAGCATTAAACTAATCTGACAAGATTAGTATGAAGTTTTAATAAAAGTATCTTTTATTTTTATTCTTTTTCTTCCTGTATCAGGCCATAGAGTATATTTCAGCTTTAGTGTTATCTAGCGCAACCAGTACTTCTTTTTTTGTTTTTTATGCCTTTATATTCTCATCATCCACTTGCCTTATAATGGAGAGAAACAAATATGTGTTACATCTCAATCTTCAATCTCTTTCAAGTTTTTTTTTTTTTTATCACAACACAGACATTCTGTTTCAAGAAACATTCAAGCAGTTGAGTTAAACGACACCATCACTCTATTCCATTTCTTTATCAGAGTATCAGGCTTAATTTTTTGCCAGCAATGTTTGCAGTTATCTGTGTTTAATTTAATCCATTGTGATCTAATGACTTTTCTCAACGTAAGTTTAACTTAATGTTTATAGCTTGCGAACTATGTGTGAAGCATGATCCAAGGGGAAACAAAGATCAATTTGATTTTTGCTTTGACTTCAAGTAGCATGTCATTAGTGAAGAAGACACAGGATACAATAATTTTAAATGACTGTGGTACAAGTTGGATTATAGTAAGTAATGTAATTAGTGCACAGTTCCTTGGAAGCAGAGAAGACAAATTCATTCTGGCAAGTGCAGTTTGGAAGAAGATAGTATTGAGGTAGACTTTGGAGAATGGGTAAAGTCTGAGTTGGAAAATGGAATTAGGGGTGCCTCTCAAAGGGGAACAAAGGTAAAGAAGCTAAGCAGAATGCTTTTGAGTGTGCTAGGACTTGAGCACAGTGTTCCTATTTGAATTGAGATGGAGGCCTAAAGAAGTGTATGTGAGTGGATTACAGACTGTCCAGTTAGTGCTGCTGAAATGTCTTCTAATTTCCCATCATTGTTTTCAGCTTGCAGAGGGCATTCTGAATTCTAATCATAACCTCCATATTCTTAGCTTGGTAGTGTTTGTAAACTTAATGAACACACTTTCAAAGCTATTATCCACTTATTTTATTCCTCTTATGTTTGGCAAAGTCAAATTAATTATAGGTTATGGCTTTTCCTTGCAGTAAAAATAAAATATTTCATTAGGCACCATTTTGTACTTCAGTGCAGCTTTCATTTTTTAAATAAAACTTTTATGGTCTCTCTTCCCCCTGCTGTTCATTAGCTTTGTGTGACCCTGTTTGCCTAAATGGTGGTTCCTGTGATAAGCCAAACACTTGCTTCTGTCCAAATGGATTCTTTGGTGCGCAGTGTCAGAATGGTAATTATTCTTTCTTTATGAATACAAAGAGAAAGGCATAAACAGAACTCTGAGTAAACACAAGACAAGTCTCAAAGGGGACAGTGCTATTTTTTTCTCTCTTGTGATGTTACAGTTGTGGCTGCTTAATGACCAGATCCTGAAAATGTTTGAGTTATTATATAAAATATTTATATTTGGGGTGCCTGGGTGTCTCAGTCGGTTGAGCATCCGACTTCAGCTCAGGTCATGACCTCGCAGCTTGTGAGTTCGAGCCCCGCCTCAGGCTCTGTGCTGACAGCTCAGAGCCTGGAGCCTGCTTCAGAATCTGTGCCTCCCTCTCCCTCTGCCCCAACCCACTCTCATTCTGTCTCTGTCTCTTTCAAAAATAAATAATCATTAAAAAATATTTAAATAAAATACTTACATTTATTCACTATACATTAGGCTCCCAATTTTGGCACTTGTCCATGCAGTTTTGTAGGATCAAGGTGTGAACCAAATAAGCAAAATTCTCTTGGAGTCTATTGCATGCAATGGTGTCATTTTTTCTGCCCTCACAGCAAAAATGTTTGATTTATGGTCCACTAATGCTCACTATTACCTCACGATCTCTCAACATTAGTTTTATTAAACACTTGTGAAAAGTTAGCTATGCACAGCATTGGGCAAGGTGATATAAGGTCATACAGATGCATCGTTTCCCCCCTTCATGGCCTGCTATTTCAATACTTTCGCTGATATAGAAATGTGATGGATTTTTTCAGAATAATGAGCATGTCCTGAGGCTGACAGTGTAGGTATGAGTTAATGTCAATAAATGAAATTTAAAATGTATTTTCCACATCTTCGTATCTTTGAACTTTTGCAAAATGCAGAATAGATTTTTTAGTAAAATGTGTCAGAGGCTGTCCTAATTTAATTCCTAAAACGTATTCTTTTTTGGGCATGTTATACTTTGAAGTGATTTAATTTCTTTTATTTGGAGGTTGACTGGGATTCTTAGGTTGCAGACGAGGTAGAGAACAAACTACCACTGAAGTACAGGCATAGCAAATGAGTTCCTCTAGTTAAGATTTCCTTCAAGGAACCACTTTGTGAAATGGGAAGATGTAAAAACCACGTTAAAGCAAACCTTGAAAACCAAGTGACTATGTCTAACCCCATATTTCTGAGTTATAGGTATAGTTTTGACTCAGAATTTAAGAGGGATATAAAAGCTGGTATCTCTCATGCTCCTTGCAGTAGATGTAAGATATAGTGAGAAAATTTCTCTAAAACTTATGTGCCAGCATTATTACTGAGAAAGGAGGAAATCTCTAAATTATTAAGTATTGAACTAAAAAGTATCTGTTGAACATATGTTAAAAGGTTTTGGAATTAGCTAGCCTCTAAAACCTCCTAGCTGGCATGGATTTTGAAATCAAAGTCTCCAGCATCAGCCTTCCTGACTTTTTAGATTTGAACCACACAGTTGCCATAAGGAGCGAGACGTACATACTGTAAGTGCATGGCTGGCTACCATGAATAATAGTACAATTGTTTTTAAGAAATGCTACAGGAGATGCAGAAGAAATAAAAAAACATTAGCTTTATTCTTATCAGATCACATCCTCTCATGAGCCTCTGTGAGCCCAAATGGTGGGAAGGGAAAATGGTATACACATTCAAAGTCACTGAATAAAAATAGGCAGAAAATGGATAAAATATTTATCCACACAAGATATTGTGTGTTCTATAGGATTTCAAATGAGGAAGATAAAAATTGAACTAGAGACATAACGAAAGAGTTAAACTACTCCATTCATAATCAAGGCTTATAATGTGTCACTGGAGAGTTGTTTAAATACATTTTATATCCTTCAAATCCTTGAATGTCATGAGTCCATTCCACATGGTAGGTGAGGCTGGGTTACTTAGCTCCCTTTGGAGTCTCATGGAATATCTGTGTGAGGCCTAGAGAATATATAGGTATATATGTAGGTGGATTTTCTCCTAAACTTCCTTTTCCTAAAATGGGACTAGATGTGGAGAAGATCAAACCTTTATATTAATATATAATCTCTTTATATTACTTTATTTACATATGTTTTGTTGTGTAAATGTAGTATTTATCTCTACACTCAAGTTTTGTGGTATGGATGAGTATTGATTATAGCAAGGTTACCCATTATATATTGGCTTTTTTCTTTGTTTTAGTTTTAAATTTCTAACCATAAGTATTTCCTACTGTGTTTTTGGAATAGAACAAATACATTTTTTTTCTAATACTAGAAATGATCGTAAGTTGTAGGAAGCAGAAAATGTACTTTTTATAAAAAGTACCAAATAAACACCAGAGAAAGTAGACTGAAGCATTAATCAGAAAAGGTTCAAACTAAAAGAGTGGAAATTATCCATTTGCTAAAATCATTCAGTTATTTTGTTTTTATACATAAAGTACTAAATTATTTTCAGTTTTGAATCCATTTGAAATTAGTTGATTTCTTTTCTTAGACTGGAAATAAAGTAGCTATTAAAGATGGATCTAATTCAAAACTGGGAATTAGTCTACGATAGCCTTGTTACCAAAATCAGTTAATTTGACATTTGTTTTTAAAATACAAACTAAAATCCATTTAATTATCATTTAGAGAAAATTTCTATTCTATTTCTATTCTAAATTTCTATTTAGGCGGGTTTGCCTATGTATTATTTTTTTAAATAAAGGCATTTATTGTCATATCTGCAGGAAACATGAAGCAATGTAAATCTTCTCATAAAAGATGATAAATATTAACTTCTGAATTCCATGAAGCAGAAGCACATACATAGAAGATACTAGTACAATGTAATCAAGGTTATCTGATAAATATTCCTAACAAAGCCAGGGATTTATTGTTAAAAGGATTTTTCACTAACTTTTTATAGGAGTAAGTCACATACTAAACTCTGCCTTTATGACCTCAGTTAGGTATTCAAAAGTCAACTAAAAATTATTTTCTAAAAATCATATGATATATTGTTGGGATTTTTCTATTTTCCGCAGGAATAGGTACATTTCTTATCTTGAGCTAGGTTATGACTCACTTTCTTGGTTCTGCCTGGATCATTTTACTCTTTACTTCTAAGAAAGGTGAATCATAAGATAAGGTTTGTGATTTAAGCACTATAATATCAAAGATGCCATTTGTTATGAATACTTCATCAATACCTTTCAAATTGTGCTAATCCACTAGCTGCTTAAAGCTATAAGCATTGGATTTTATGATTTAGAAAGGATAGTGTTAATGACTTGCAGATGTGATCTTTTATTTTAATAGCACATTTCTCTGCCTTATGGCCCCATAGATAACAAGCACATGATGCAATATGTAATATATAATAATTGAATATGGAGTATTCTCAGATTGTTGCCATGTGTTCTTTTAGCTATCTGTCACCCTCCCTGTAAGAATGGTGGCCGCTGCATGAGAAATAATGTGTGCGCCTGTCGTGAAGGATACACTGGTAGGAGATGCCAAAAAAGTAAGATACCACTAAATGTTTTTTTAACTACAGGTAAAGCAAACACATTAAATAGCTAAACTATTGCCATTTGAGGGCTGATATTTCATGCTTTTACCTTAAGGTATCTGTGATCCCATGTGCATGAATGGAGGAAAATGTGTAGGACCAAACATTTGCTCTTGTCCTTCTGGTTGGAGAGGGAAACAATGCAACACACGTAAGAAGAATACTCTTAAAAAAAATTTTTTTATGTTTATTTGCTTTGAACATTAAAGAGAGAGACAGAGTATAAGTGGGGGGAGGTGCAGAGAGAGAGGGACACATAGAATCTGAAGTAGGCTCCAGGCTCTGAGCTGTCAGCACAGAGCCCAAAACGGAACCCAAACTTCACGAACCCGTGAGATCATGACCTGAGCCGAAGTCGGACACTTAACCATCTGAGCCACCCGGGAGCCCCAAGAGGAATACTCTTAAATGCTACAGCCACATGAGAACATCAAGCAGAATTTACTACACAGGGCATTTTCTTTGTTTTTTTTTTGTTTTGTTTTGTTTTGTTTTTATTTTTGATTCTTTGTTCCTACTTTAGGGGATTTTTTTGTGAACTGGAGTGAAATGCCAACTGCTCTGAATTCATTTCTTCAGGCTAGCAGAGAAAGAGGATATGCTGTATTTTCCAGTCTGTCCACTGTGATTGCCACGATAAATGACAAGTTCTTTAAGTCCTGTCTCCCTCTCTAAGGAAGGGTCAGGGGAAGGTGTAAAAAATTCCTGATTCCGGGGCACCTGGGTGGCTGGGTTGAGCGTCCAGCTTTGACTGAGGTCATGATCTCACGGTTTGTGAGTTCGAGCCCTACCTCGGGCTCTCCACTGTCAGCACAGGGCCAACTTCAGATCTTCTGTTCCCCTCTCTCTCTCTGCCCCTCCCCCACTCACGTGCTCTCTCTCAAAAATAAAAATAAATCGTTAAAAAAAAAATTACAGATTCCATGACTGCATCTCAGACCAACCAGTTCAGAACCTTCCAAGGTGGGTCACACTACTTTCAACTCTGGCTAGTTTTAGAGTTGGTAACAGCTCTCCTCATTCAAATGTTTCGTTTTTTCCCCTTTTTATAAATTACTCTATAAAATTAGCAGCTATTATAATGTGCTGGTCAAGGTGAAAAATAAGACCTAACACCAATGTCCCACAAATTGAGGAAAAGTTAAATCATGATGCATTCGATCAGTGGAACATTATACAACCATTAAAATCACCTTATTCAAGAATCAGCAGTGACATTGGAAAATGTTCTTGATAAAATGTTAAGGGAAAAATTCCTTTCAGTCATTAACTTTTAACTGTTTCTCTTTTTTTTCTTCAGTGAAATGTTTTGTGTTTTATGTGAGTACTTGACTGGCAAATTAAATTGTTAACTTGTTTGTATTTCTATTTGCAGCTATCTGCTTTCAGAAATGTAAAAATGGTGGTGAATGTATAGCTCCCAGTATATGCCACTGTCCTACCGCATGGGAAGGAGTGCAGTGTCAAATACGTAAGCCTACAAAATTTGTTTTTTACTCTATGTTCTGAACCTGAATCTGTTACAGTTATTAAACAAAGTGTAATGTGAGGAGAAATCATAAAGAAAAAAAAAAATCCCATAATGCTTATACATTAAAAAAAAAGCGTTTTGGAAATAAAAGGAAATCTTCATTCATTGTTATATCCATTTAAAAGAAGACAATTTGGTAAAATATGTTAATATTTTGTGTGACACAGATAACTCCAAATTATGGTCTCTGGGCTGCCTTGGAAGTTCTCTCAGGTGTGAAGAAGGTTTTTAGCATAAACTTTAAATATTTTTTCAGATTATGAGAAAAATACATACCACTCATGAAAATCATGGAAAATATGAAAAAGTTCCAAAAACTAAATTGTCCCACATTCTACCATCCAAAAGAAATTCCTGTTGTGATTTTAGTATTTTAATATATTTCCCTTTTGTTTTAGTTAAAAATTTTACATTCATGGGGCCTCAGGGTATTGAGGAAGATCAATGATCTAATATTGAAATTTATGAAAACTTGAAATAACATGTTAAAATATTAACAAAGATTAGCTTCATGAGAAAAACTGGAAGTCTCCCCCTCCAAATATTTTCAATTGATCAATAATTATATCATCTTAAAACTGGTGATCCAAGTGTATTGTAAACTGAAATTATATAGTTGCAAAATGACCATGTGTTTTTACAAAAAATACCTGCCCTGCTTTTTGATGTCTTATGAACCACACTTGTTTCCATATATCACAGATTTCGCATATAATTTTCATGACTTTTAGAGTGTATTTTATTAGTAAGTGCTATTACAATTTATACATTTTTCATCTTAGGAAAATATTATCAAAGAATTCACTTCTAGTACTTACTTAAGACATATGTTCTCAAAAATCACTAATTCTCATTGGGAGTTATATGCGATAAAATGGTAGAAAAAAGAGCCATCACCCTTAATTTGGGCTGCTTATTCTGGAGAGAGGTCTTTGTGGACCATGAAAGAGAATGATGAGATATTAGAAGCACGTTAATGTGGAAACGTGCTCCAGTAAGTGTGGATTGAGGTACTCTGAGTACAGCCTGAAGATGTGCACTTTATTTTTGCACCTTGCAGCACTTCTGTGTGAATTTTTCAAAGTCCTTTTCCTCAAAATACTTAATTTCCAACTTCCAGAAACTCTATATATTGACATTATTTGACCAAGATGTCTGACTGCCGTCTGCTGGAGAGCTATTGTAACAAGTATGCAAATCTATGATGTCTGTGGTGTGAAAAGTACTCCCTCAGCTGTGGGGCTTTGTGTATTGCACAGCCTGCCCAGCTACACATGGCATCACTGATAAAAACGTAATCTTTTAATGCTGCACTTCCACCAAAGAGAATATTGTTCTTGAATTTTGCAAGCTTTCCATATGAACTCTGGAAGCAGATACCTCTCTCATGAAAAATAACTGTATTGTATGTAATTTTATATTATACGTATTTTCACTTAATATGTCTTAAAAGCATTTTCTGTGTCCTTCAGCACATAACTTTGAACGAAATATTATGTAATCTATGCCACTGTATGTATATCTATTCTATATATATAATATATAGATAGATAATTCACTTGACTTTTTCCCTTATGTTGAACATTGTAGTCATTTACAAGTTATTACTATAATAAGCATTTTCTTTCTATAAGATAGATGATGACATAGGTGGATACATTAGGTAGATGATAGATAACTAGATTGATACTGAATTATATTGAGATAGAGATAAGTATTTTTAAATTTCATGAGAGATTCTGAGGAAGAAATTGCTGGTGTAAAAATCTTTAGGAAGTTTCTAATACAGTTGTTTCACATTAAACTTCCAATGATAGCATATTAAATTGTCAGTTTTCTATACACTGGCCAGTACTGCATTGTGTCTTTTAAATCTTTGCTAAATTATTAAGCAAATTATGAATGCTTATATTACTGATTTGAATCTCCTCTCTAAAGAAAACAAAAACATATAGCCACTGTTTAAAAGGTAGCCAATGAAAATTTTGTTTGCTTTAATAATATCTTTATAGAATTGTGAAACTGTTGTGTTGAGTTTTGGGTGTTTTGTTTTTTGATGTGTATGAGTATGTGTGTCTGTGTGTTTTGGCTGCACGAGAATGGGAGTGCCATTGGTCATTCATAAAATCTTAATGACCATGCTTCAGACCACCAGAAGAGAATATGTCACAAGCATTTGTGTCAAAGAATGGTCATTGTAATTTTTTTTATATTCCAGCAATTTGCAAACAAAAGTGTCTTTATGGAGGCAGATGTGTATTTCCTAATGTGTGTTCTTGTCGCAATGGATATTCTGGACCCAAATGTGAAAAGAAAGTACAGGTATTTTAAATTTTAAATGGAAAATAAATATTAGATATTGCTATCTGCTATCTACTCAGATATTTTGCTTAGCAATTGACATCTATGTGTTATTGTTTGATTTTCATTGATTTCCAAATAAAAAACATGCACAGATTTACTATTTGCCTCTGAAACTAAAAACAGTATCGTTTTTGTGTCATTGTAGAGTTACCTTATTATTCAAAATTCTGATGTTCACTTAAAGGATTTCAATGTGTAGATATGACTTTCAAGTGTAATACTATTCTATTTTATGGCACTGGAACTGAAAGAGAATAATATTCCTCAAAATGGACTTAAGACACCACAAATATTTTTTTATATATAATATATTGTCACATTGGTTCCATACAATACCCAGTGCTCATCCGAACAGGTGCCCTCCTCAATGCCCATCACCCACTTTCCCCTCCCCCCGACCCCCATCAACCCTCAGTTTGTTCTCAGTATTTAAGAGTCTCTTATGGTTTGCCTCCTTCCCTCTCTGTAACTTGTTTTTTTTCCCCCTTCCCTTCCCCCCTGATCTTCTGTTAAGTTTCTCAAGATCTACATATGAGTGAAAACATATGGTATCTGTCTTTCTCTGTGTGACTTATTTCACTTAGCATAACATTCTCCGGCTCCATCCATGTTGCTACAAAGGGCCATATTTCATTCTTTCTCATTGCCAAGTAGTATTCCATTGTATATATAAACCATATCTTCTTTATCCATTCGTCAGTTGATGGACATTTAGGCTCTTTCCATAACTTGGCTATTGTTGAAAGTGCTGCTATGCATCAGTACTCCTGTATCCCTTGGGTAAATTTCTAGCAGTGCTATTGCTGGGTCATAGGGTAGGTCTATTTTTAATTTTTTGAGGAACCTCCACACTGCTTTCCAGAGCGGCTGCACCAATTTGCATTCCCACCAACAGTGCAAGAGGGTTCCCGTTTCTCCACATCCTCTCCAGCAGCTATAGTCTCCTGATTTGTTCATTTTGGCCACTCTGACTGGCGTGAGATGGTATCTGAGTGTGGTTTTGATTTGTATTTCCCTGATGAGGAGCGACGTTGAGCATCTTTTCATGTGCTTGTTGGCCATCTGGATGTCTTCTTTAGGAAAGAAGACACCACAAATATTTGACACCACAGTATTTGACACCACAAATTTGGTCAAATACTAGATAAAAAGACTACCCTCACCCCTCCCTCTAGTTTATTTAAATCCACCACTTTTAAATCCACTGCTTCACTGATTTGAGGATGTGTTGTGTGCCACAAGAGCCTTATCTGTCCTCACTCTTTTCCTAGATAGTAGTTCTTGCTCTTTATTTGCTCCCTGTTAAAATCTGTTTCAGGGAAAGCAATAAAAAAACTCTTCATATCATTAGGATTAGGATTTATTTTTACTTAAGAAATCAAGAAAGCAAAGGAAAAATAGACACTTTCTTAGAGTTCCTGAAATTGCCCCACACTTCCTTAGAAGGCTAGTGCTACATAAACATCTTTTTTAAAAGTTTCTGTGATCAAATCTGTGCTAAGATTAAACTGTATTTTATTTTGTCTCCAATCTTAAATTTCTAAATATCAACAGCCAAGGAATTTTTCAGTCCTAATTCCTACATGTACAAGGGTAGTGCTAATCTCTCTCTCTCTCTCTCCCTCTCACACACACACACACACACATACACACAAATGCAGCAGAGCTCTCAAAAATCTCTTAATGTTAATCTGTATTAGGTTTTTGTTTAATGTTTATTTATTTATTTTGAGAAAAAGAGAGGCAGAGAGAGAGAGGGAAAGAGAGAATCCTAAGCAGACTCCACGCTGTCAGCACAGTCCTGACATGGGGCCAAAATCCAGAGCCAGATGCTTAACCGACTGAGCCACCCAGGCGCCCCTAATCTGTATTGGTTTTAATTTTAAAAGCAATTATATGCTATTTAGCACTTCAGAAAGCCCAAGGGTTGTGAGTATCAACGTATCCTGGAGTACTGTAATTTGAAAAATGATAAGGAATTTTCTTTTTGAAGTGTGATACTGGATCAGTCTAGCTTAGAGGCAAAGTGGACGTGCACATGTGTTTCTCTTTGCACTGGTATCCATCCTGGTTGGATATGGCCTCCATTTTGAAAACACAAACAAAAACAAAAACAAGTTCATAACAGTACTGTGGTTTGAAAGCTATTGAGTGCCTGTTTGATCAGCTGTTGTTGAGAACAATAAAAACAATAAAAATGTGAATTCCCTGGTTCAAAGGCAGCTTTTACACATGTATTATTTCATTTTATTTGAGATTTTTATGGCACAGAAAGTTCCATGAGCTCAAAAGCTTTCAACTCCACTTTGACATACTAAATTAGGTGATTTCTCTGTAATATATTTTTATCTATTTCTTTACTACCTGAATCCTTCCTCAGATAATCATTTCCTCTAATGGGGACGCTTCTCAGACTGCACCTGGAGCCATTTTAAGGAAGAAAAGAACAGAGAGTCATGGAGAAGGAATAGGAAAACAAAATGAGACTAGCTCAGGGACCACATGTCCTGAATACTATAACCTGTTCGTCCAAATTCTTGACTTCACTTCTCACTTGAGCTTTATTCTGTTGTTCATTGGTGTCATTGCTTTTATTTAATTTACTTACTTACTTACTTACTTATTTATTTTTCCTTGGGCTCCAAAACATAAGGTAAAAAACAAATTTTTAGGCAGGAAAAAAGTAATAAAACAACTACTGTTTTGGGTATTCAGAACCCTCCCTGGCTCCTCCCAGCTCCCTTCAGGCTTACTTTCCTGGCCCTTCTTCAAGCATCCTGAGGTAGTGAGGGGAAAAAAGAAATGGAAGATAGTGATTAGGTTGGGTTGCTAGAATTTCAATGAAAACAACAGCAGAGAATTACTAGCCAGAAACAAAGAATACAAAGAAAGGAGAAATGGGCAAAAGAGGGCTAAAGAGGGGTAGGTGGCTTTGAGAGGCCTCAGAACTTGCTGCCCAGCTGCTAATTACATTTAGCATTGGACCTGCCACTTGTTCACTCTGTGACCTTCAGCAAGATATTGAACCCCTCTAAGTCTCAGCTTCTTCATCTGTCATATGGTGCTAATAACACCTAATCATAGGGTTGTTAAAGGACTATGTTAACATATGTGCCTGGTGTGTAGAAAACACTATGTCAGTTTGTTACTGGTTATTACATTGAATAGAGGAATAGAGAGCCATGGAGAAGGAAAAGGATGAGGAAAAAGACTGGAGAGAAATGTTGCAACGCATTGAAAACAGTCTTTTCCTGAAGGATATCAGGAAAAAACGTGCTTGGTTTTATTGAGCAGGGATGTTTCTTGAATGTAATTTTTCTTCAAGGTGGAGTCATGTAATATCCAAGCTCCATTTAGTCACAACTATTTTGATACTTAAATATAATCTGGGCACACCTGGGTGGCTCAGTCGGTTAAGTGTCCAACTTCGGCTCAGGTCATAATCTCACGGTTCGTGGGTTTGAGCTCTGTGTCAGGCTCTGTGCTGTCAGCTCAGAGCTTGGAGCCTGCTGTGGATTGTGTGTCTCCCTCTCTGCCCCTCCCCTGCTTGTGTTCTTTCTCTTTCTCAAAAATAAATAAACATTAAAAGAATTAAATAAATAAGTAAGATCTGGATTAGACCTCAGTTTTATGAAAGCAGTATTTAGTCTCTAGTAGCAAATGTAGAACCAAAAGCTTTATGTATCACGTCAGAGAGGAAGAGGTAGCAAACAATGAATAAGGGTCAAGTGGTTTTCCTGTATTCATTCAAACTTGGTTTCCCACTTCTTACTACAGACAAAACGCCATTAATATCAAGTATATCACAAGCCTGTCTTAAGAATGGAAATTTTATTCAGAAAAAGTTGAAGATAACTACTTGAAGTTTATTTGAACATCATTTTTAAAATTATTTTGAAGACTGAAGAAACTAATCAAATGTAGAATGCTGTTATCTGGTCATTGTTAGAGAAAAGCAAAGAAGAAATCCAGGTCATTTGAATTGACTTTGAAATGTGATTTGATATTTACATATTGAGATGATGCATCTGATATTCAAGACATTCACATTATCTAATAAACTGAATATCTCCCAATTCTTACCGTGATGGTTGGTGTCTTTATCATTAGGGATCAGTCAGCATAACAGAAACCATGTGATGTACCCAGATATAAAGTATTTAAAGCAGAATTAGGAAATCTCAGGAATGTTGGAAGGGTTGGTGGTAAGGGTGGGGACAGGAGGAGGTAGAGGTCGGGAAAGCAACTGCTGAAGGTCAGAGAGGTTGTTCTTGAAGATGTTAGCCTAAAGCACCAAGCAGATTTCAGCTTTCTTGGAGCTGCTGCAATACTTGACAATCTTCAGAAACTCCACTGGCTGTCTCAAGCTGTCATTACAGAAAATTTGCTGGGAAGCCACTGTGAATCTTTTATCTATCCAAATATCTAGCTGCAAACACCTCTGAAAAAAATGACTTCCCACTTCCATCTTCTCTCTCTCTGGAAAGCTTTTCTCACTGGCAAACCCTAACCCAGAAACACACAGAGAGGGGGGTTCTGGAAAATGTAGTCCTAGCCTTAGAAGTAACTGACAGTAGTACCAGGGAGACCACAGTGAGCTAACAAAAGATATACCCTGCATCTTGTGGCTTTGGACCATATTCCAGAGATCAAGCCATCATTTTTCTGTGATAAAAACACCGTATTTAGTTTTGCCTATTTTCCCCCTCCAGTCTTTCTACTTCTCTGACCTGTACCATTTCTGGACAAGTTGAAAGGAATAATGAAATCCTGGTTTTAGAAGATTTACTTGCTCATTGTGTTTAGATGTAAAAAGGACATGAAGATGTCTGTTTCACTTTCCATTCTTTTGGTACCATGATCTATTTGGGTGTAGAAGCAAGAGACAAAAGATCACAAAATCAAGTCTTTCTATAAATAATGAAAGAGGGGTCCCTGGGTGGCTCAGTCAATTAAGCCTCCAACTTCAGCTCAGATCATGATCTCACGGTTCATGGGTTCAAGCCCTACGCCAGGGTCTGTGCTGACAGCTCAGAGCCTGGAGCCTGGTTCAGATTCTGTCTCCCCCTCTCTCTGCCCCTCCCATGCTCATGCTCTGTCTCTCTCTCTGTCTCTCAATAATAAATAAATGTTAAAAAAAAAAGAAGTGAATCCTTGATGAAAGCAAAATTTAATGGCATTAACTGTTGGGGAAGTGGGTAAAGTCAACAAGGTATATACATATAATTGAAACATTTGTCTTTGAGATAAAAATAATTATAGGTTATCTACAGTTATAAATCTTTCCTATCTCAGATTTGACCTCATACTATCTTTTCCAAAAATACTTTTATTTTACTTTGAACATATTTATTTTAAATCATACAAGTTTACAGAACTCATTTTGTTATTTTAAGTGGAAATACTGAGTGTTCCTAAGCCATGTTTAAACTATAAGACCAAGTAAGACATTATTAGGATAAAATTATGCTAATGTTGAGAAGAACCTTTTAAGTAATAGCATCCAATGTCAGAATTAAAGAGATTTTAATTTATTTCATATTTGCTGAAAGGTAGTTTAAAGAATTATTGAAGAAAACAATGTTTCACTATATTTTATTTCATTACTAAAAATACAGATGATTATAAATGCAAAATAAACCTTTGACACTTAGTGTGTACTTATATGTTTACACTCTTATGAAAATGTAAGTACTAGAAGGGGTCCTGGGTGGCTCAGTCAGTCGGTTAAGCATCTAACTTCCACTCAGGTCGTGATCTCAGAGTTTGTGAGTTCGAGCCCGGCATCGGGCTTTGTGCAGACAGCTCAGAGCCTAGAGCCTGCTTCAGATTCTGTTTCTCTCTGCCCCTCCCCTGCCCATGCTGTCTGTCTGTCTGTCTCTCTCTCAAAAGAAACATTAAATATATATATACATATATATATATATACATATATATATAAAGAAAAATGCACTCTAGATAAAAATACTTTTTAAAATTTAATAATTAGAATTGAAATTCCTACAAAAATAGATGTAATAAAAATAGATATAATTTTAATATTTGTCTCTTTGTCACCTTTGCTCTGTAACAGCATAGCAACTTTATCAATAGCCTTATTAAATTAAATTTCAGTGTATACTTTTTAAGGCTAGAAGTTATAATCACTCAAGGATCTATTCTGAAATGTCTAAACTAACACTTTTAAATCTTTCATAAATATTTTCTAGATCCACACCAAGAACCCCATGCTACAATTACAATATTAATCAGTAGACTATCCATTTATAATAGATTTAATGGGCCTGTACATGCTAATAATGAAGAAATGTTATGGTTTACAGATTTTATATAAGAGCACTTCTTATGAAAGCTAATGACTCATGCAAATGAAAGTAATGTTTTAGAAATATAATCTGAGTTTAGAAAAGCAAGTAATTTGATAAATTTATGGAGAAGACATTTAATTTTTCCTTACTTTTTGTTGATATTTTCACATTTATTAACTTTAAAGTGTTTCATTCAAAATCCATTTGGATAATACTTTGAAGATAATGACTGTTAGACAATTTAAGCAAAAGTACTTTAAAATGTGTACCTTTCAATTTTTGCCTTATAAATCATTCTCCAAAAAGAATTCAGATTGTAGACCTTATTTAATATGCTCGGCTTTTTTGTGTTTATTCATGTTAACATTTAAATGAAATTTTTGAGTTGTCCAGTATTCTTATCCTTTCTTTGGTCCAGTATTTAAAATATGAACTTCTCTGTCTAAAGTTTAAAATATGTCTACCAGCCCTTTATTCTAAAATATTAAAGTATCATAATCTTTTTGGTAGAATTTTAAATACATCTTATTTTTCACATTCACAAATTATAACATTTATCCAAATTGCAGCATAGATAATAAAATTTTAGATTTCAAGGACAAACTATTTGGAAATATTTGGAGCCTATAATGGAACATATATATATTACACACATTTTACAAATATCATTGAAACTATGTAATTGTTTTTAAAATATTTATGTGTTAGAGTTTAAACCAGGTATATTTATATTAGTTAAGTGAATGTAATATTTTGCTTTTCTTTGTGCAACTTTAATAATTCATTCCTTAGGGTATGTATGCCAGTTATTTCTAAAATGAGATCGAGTGACCTAAATTAATAAACATGTTAAATAGGGAAAAATAAATAAATACAAAAAACTTAAAAAAGAAACACTGTATTGTATCTACAATGTTATAAACTATAAGAAGTAAATACTAGGCAGTTATAAGATTGTATTTTTTAAAAAAAGAGGAATAGCCATTTGTTCATATAAAGCTTAGTAGATGATCTCCGTGGAATGTGTTAATTAATTCTTCTGTAATTGACTTTGAATAGCCCTGTAGCTGATATTTTCTCAGTCGCTGTTTGCCAATGATACAGAAAACATCAAGTCAATTCTTGTTTTTAGAAAAAGAAAAGCCTGACAGTCTTAACATTGCATAAATCCTCAACACTTTTATTCATCTGATGAAGTGGATGAAATGGTATATTTGTAAACAGCAGCAAAATAGAGTTGTGCCAAAGCCACTAATATTTAATACTGAATAAGAAACATGGGACGCCTGGGTGGCTCAATCGGTTAAGCATCTGACTTCAGCTCAGGTCATGATCTCACGGTTCATGGGTTCAAGCCCCTCATTGGCGCTGTCCTGACAGCTCAGAGCCTGGAACTTGATTCAGATTCTGTATCTTCCTCTCTCCCTGTCCTGCCCCGCTCTCACTCTCTTTCTCTCAAAAATAAATAAACATTACCAAAAAATGTAAAAAGAAAAGAAACATAAAGCCTTTTCCTAAATACCTTCCATTTTTCATAAAACTCAGCCCTTTAATCCTGAAAATGGGCTGCAAGAACTGACCCTGTTGATTACTTTGTCAGTTTTTTCTCCTAGCTTTCAATTTGCCTCCCAAGGACCTCCTCATATAACTCTTTCTTGATGTTGAAAACAATGGACTGCATCATTGACACTGCGTCTTCTAATCATCTGTTCACAATGGCCTGGAATGCTCTGGAGTTTGCTGTGGACAAGTATGCTGGACTGCCACCCACCCCTGGTGTTGAAAATTGGACAACGGCTTTCAGTTTCCTTCATTTTCTATCTTGTCTCACTTTGGTGAAAACTGCCTCTCCTCTCTAAGGTATGAATCATCAAGTTGAGGTTTAAGTTTGATTGAACTCAATGAAAATGGTGACTTAGTAAAAGGATATAGAGAAATCTCACAGAGCTTTCTGTGAGGCAAGACATGAAGTTGGATTTAATGGGAACCAGAAAGCAATTAAGAAAAGAGATCCACTCTTTTACTGAAGCTGTATAGATTATCTCCTCTTGGCTTTTTTGTCAACCTCTACTTCTCTCTACCCATTGCTGTCTGTCCTTTATTGATCCACCTCAGGATCCAACATGGCCACCAAATCTACATGACAATCTTTCAGTTCCCATAGCAGCCACCCATTGGTTAGAAACCACGTTGTTTAGTTCAAAAATCTTGAGTGAGAAAGACCTCAGAAAGTAATGAACAGTCAGAGGATTGGGTGGGCTTGAGCCAGTGTCCATCCCTGGGCAAACAGGCATGATTACAGCCAGAAAAGTCATATTGTGGGTGGAGCTGCCTGTGTTTAGGCTATGAGGAAGTTCATGTTCTGAGGTGGACATATAACTTCTGAGTACAGGAAGATCCCAGTATGCCAGAGTTTTCAGAATTTGATCTTTGTGATGCTGAAATTAATTGAGGTAAATAGGACAGAATAGGCCCCTATTCTTGAGAAGTTATGGTAATTCTAGGCAAAAAATTGTTGTCAAGGAAGATTTCTTATATTTGTTTCTGTTTTTTTTTAATTCATGTATTTAAGGCAGATAAACTAAAGCCCGTGTGAACAAATATATCTGCTAAAGGACAGTGCTGTGTATGATATTATCTCCAGTCAACATCCACTTTATTTTCGTAAATTATTCAGTAGCACACTATGAGAATTAGAAGTGTTTTCTTGATTTGAAGTAGATCAATTATGTGATTATCAAATTATCAGGCAAATGAAGAGAAAAAAAACCTAAAATGTATTGAACACATCAATTTTAACGTGTTTTTAACGGGATTTTAACCCATATTAATTATTTAGACCTCACAAAGCTTTTGAGATAGGAAGATTCTTCCCATTTTACAGATGAAGATCCTAAAGACCAGAATAGTCCATGATCTTGCTGCTCACATATTGCAGTGATTTTATTCGAATGCATATCTATCCGAAACCAAGGCCTATTATTTAACTTCATAGTACCACTTATTTAAAAAACAACAACAACAACAACAACAAGATTTTTCAATGGCTTCTAATGGCCCAAGACCACCTGATAATTTCAATAAAGGAGTCTATTTGGGCGTCTCTTTCCCTGTATCTTTTCAATTCACAGTATGGTCTGATAACAGAAAACTGTGCATGTTAAAATGAGACGTTTTAATTTATTCACTTATCCACCAAAAATAGGTATATATTTTTTTAATGGTTATTTATTTTTGAGAGAGAGAGTGCACGAGAGGGGGAGGGGCAGAGAGAGAAGGGGACAGAGGATCTGAAATGGGCTCTATGGCTTTGTACTGACAGTAGGGAGCCTGATGTGGGGCTCAAACCCACAAACTGTGAGATCATGACCTGAGCCAAAGTTGTACACTCAACCAACTGAGCCACCCAGGTGCCCCATCTAGCAAAAATATTTTTGAAAGGAACATATTTCAAGAAGACTTTCTAAATTAGCAGCCTGTTTTATTTTAGCTGTGGAATATGCATCCTTATCTAGAAAGGTGTCTGAAAAGAAAGAGCTCTTTGCAGAGATAAGACTAAAGGCAGAGAAGCCACAGGACATTGAGCTGAGACTTTCGAATTGGGGGAGACTGACTTTAACTTCAGCCCCAAATCCTCACTCCACCTCTCCCCAGTGATATGGACTTGCACAGAGAGCCTCACCTCCTTCTATATTTAATTCTTTCATTTATAAGAGGTAAATAATATTTATTTCATGGGATTTTAAATCAAAAGTAAAATTTTTAGAAATGATTTTTCACAATGACTCTCATCTACTAAATGGCAAATATATGGGTTTTATTATTTTTATTTATATTTCTTCTATTCATATTTCTTATTTATTATTTTTGTTGCTAAAAATAAATCAGCGGAACCAGCTGAGAAAAGGATGATAGGTAGACTCCGTTATTTAGGTTTTCGGTTTTCTAGGGATTACTGTATATTAGTGTTTCTTGTTCCCTCATTAAAGAATTTACTTTAAAAAAAAAAGCATTGGGGCGCCTGGGTGGCGCAGTCGGTTAAGCCTCCGACTTCAGCCAGGTCACAATCTCGCGGTCCGTGAGTTCGAGCCCCGCGTCAGGCTCTTGGCTGATGGCTCGGAGCCTGGAGCCTGTTTCCGATTCTGTGTCTCCCTCTCTCTGACCCTCCCCCGTTCATGCTCTGTCTCTCTCTGTCCCAAAATAAATTTAAAAAAAAAAAAGGTTGAAAAAAAAAAATAAAAAAAAAAAAAAAAAAAAAAAGCATTGATGGAACAGTATGTGTGTTGCACACAAGATACAATAAGAGCCTGTGAATTTTTAAATCAAGTCTGGCATACAATTAGTAAGAACCAGACTAACAAGTTTTTAAAATCAGGCACATAATGACTAAAATTTGTGAGCCATGTGTGAGCCAGGCTCTGTTCTAAGTGGTGGACAAGGGTTCAGTTGATTGCTCCTGCTGGCTCGTCTGTGAGCAGTTACTCCTCACTCAACAGTTCTCCAGCCCTGAGCAACAGTCTTCCAGGGAAACCTCTGTGGGCCCTAAGCCCTTATGTCTTCCCGGCCCCTTCCTCCACTTAAATATATTTAAAATGATATTCTACAGGTGGGTTGCTAAAAAGGCCAATATATTAATGTTATTTTTTAAAACATTTTCTTTGACCTAGAAGTTTATTTTTTCTTCTGATTTTAAAAGAAATTAAAACATTTTCTTGAGCCTTTAAAAGTACTGTGAACGCTATCACTGTGCCTCTTGTGCCTGATCAGAAATGTGGCCCTGCCTGCCACGGTGTGGTCGCCTGTGGCATACCAAGTCTGAGACCAGAGTACTTCTAAAATAACCACTGCGGATGCTCTGGGCGAATAAAAGAAAAGGAAGACAAACTAGATGGAATTTTCACTTTACATTTTTACTGTAAGGACCACCTTCTTCATTGGAGAAACACTTTGAGCCTCAGTTAGAAGGCTTTTGTAAAACTTTCGTAGATTTTTGCCTGCAGGTGGTGCCAGATCCTCAGTTCCCAGGAAACACACCAGACATGCAGAAGGACCACTTCAGTAAGAGAGCACATTAAATATTTAATGTAAACATGGCATTCTCCAAAATGGAAATTTTTTAGTAACACAACATCAGCCTTTCATGTGAGCCTTGAAGTCTTCATTACACCTGGTGGGTAATCAATAATAATAGCCCCTTGCCTGAGTGCAGTTAACAATTCATCCAAAGACTTGGTGGTTTACCCAATCTATACTAGAATTAAAATGGTTGTGAGTAGTATTAGTGTAAGAAGAGAACCTTTTATTTTCATATATACATTGAAGTTGGAAAATTCTAGCAATTCAGATTTCAAGTATTTAAAAATTATCCCCTTTTCCCCTTGTCATTAACAAAGAATCATAAGTCAATATATAGCACACCCTGAGAGAAAAAAAATAATCTTTGTAAAGCGTGCTTTGCTGAAAAGGCTCCTACTTGGCATCATCATTTTGCCTGAATTCAGTAGGGTCCCCACAGCTATGTGTCTTGTACATGACAACACCTGAAGAATCTTTGAGCTGACATACTATGAATCTGAGAAAAGTAATAAGCCTTACTGTATGCAAATATTGTAGTGAGAATAATCCCAATTTATTTTTCAGTTCCCTCAGATATATACTCAAAATATATAGAGTGGCTTCGGATATCAGACTTCAATCTTCCTCAGCATGGAATTGGTGGTAATCCTTGTTAATGTGGCCAAGAAATACTGTTATTATCTAATTTCAATTCTCATTCTAGGTTCCCGCGATCGTCATCTGTGTTCCTTGACTGCTTTGGCTCAGTGCTACCTAAACTGAGATGTTCCTTTTTTGGTTGAGGGCTCTGATTACAAACCAAAGGAGATTCGTAGGGTTTGCATATTCTATGGCCCCAAGTTGTATTTTTAGCTATCAAGACCTGTCACTCATTTCTAGAGAAGGCCTTGAGGCTGCCTTGATGTTGGTTAATAGAGTTGGCAGCTGAAGGATGCCTCATCCCTCTACGCTGACTGCTTTTTGTCATATCAGTGTTCAGTGCTGATACATTCTTACTGTTGATTGACAATTTCTGAGCACTGTAAAAGGGGACAGGATTTTATTTCAAATCCCTTCTTGTGGTAATTGTCAACTCTTTCTTTGGAGTTGACTTATCTCTCCATATCAGAGTGAAGCCATGTCACAAACGTATCCTGCTGCAGCGTTACAAGTGAAATGAATAAAGCATTAATGATGATATATTTAGTCTGACCACTTCATTTCCTACACAGTGGCCTACATAGAAGAATAGAATGGTTCAATCCAGGGGAAAAAAAAGTCACAAGACAGCAGCAGAGCTTGGTGGAAAATGTGGGCACCTTTATAGAGAAAATCCATCATGTGTCACATGAGTCACAGACAAGTATTTTGAAAGAATATTTTAGTTTCATCTGTCTCCCCATAAAAGAAGAAATAGCTATAGGAAATGGAAATTTGCATTACCAGAACATAAAGCCTGAATTGCTCATTTTGAGGGTTGGCATATGGCTGTGTGCCTGGCTCTGCCGAGCAAGAGTGGGATTTTTCTAGAGCCATATGGTTGAATCAAGAAGGGCAGCGGGGGGCGCCTGGGTGGCTCGGTCGGTTAAGCGTCCGACTTCAGCTCAGGTCATGATCTCATAGTCCGTGAGTTCGAGCCCCGCGTCGGGCTCTGTGCTGACAGCTCACAGCCTGGAGCCTGCTTCGGATTCTGTGTCTCCCCCTCTCTCTGGCCCTCCCCCGTTCATGCTCTGCCTCTCTCTGTCTCAAAAATAAACATTAAAAAAAAATTTAAAAAAAAAAAAAAAAATAAAAAAAAAAAAAAAAAAAAAAAGAAAAGAAGGGCAGCGGGCTAGAGCGGACAGAAGGCAGTTTACAGTCAATGATAAAGTCCTGATGCATAATGTATTCTAAAAAGCTTCCAACGTCAGATTCACATTAAAAAGGGGGAGCCTGCCAAGGAATACGTTGGTGTTTTTTTCCACCTGAATTGAGAAAACAAAGATCCCAAACAGAACATTACCTGTGAGCTTTCTTTAGATGACCTAACCTTCCTATCACTGTTAAGCCAAGCAATTAGGAGAAAATTCCTATTTCTAATTGTTTTGAACACCATTATATTCTTCCAAGTGAATAAATATTGAGTTTCCACTAAAACTGACAAATCCTTTACCAACACATGCAGGCAGGCAGATTACAGGCGTGGTCAGTCCCCATTACTAAGCGCCAGTGATACAACTTGCTAGAAAGAGCAAATTGGTAGGCTCCCCACCCCTTAGGGAATATTAAGAAGACAAGAGTGGTTGAAACCAAAATGAATAATCAGCTTGTAACTTCTGATAGAATACTCATGCCGGAAATAATACATGAGAGATTTTAACTAATGAGGCTCCAAGCTTTTTGTAAAAGCCGCATTGCAATTAAGATGATTGCTACTCATTATTTTTTTAAAAAGCAAAGTAAGTTCTTTATTATAGGCATAAAACTGTCAGAAAAGAGCAAACAGTCTTATACTACCATATTATAGTTCTTATGCGAAAGCAGATAAAATATTTAAGACTAGCTTTATTATTGTTAAGCTGTGCATGTAGTTGAAATTGGCGTGCTATCATGGATACCTTAGCTAATGTATCATAACAATTAACAAATGAAAATTAAAATCAAGATGTGAACTTTTCGTTGAGGATCAAATTTAAGGATTATCACATCTATTTTAAGAGTAGTCCTATGAAATGGGGAACAGTCAGTGAAAATTTTGAGAAATACGGCCATTTAAGAAACTGCATGGAGGTTTAAAATAATACCCTCTGATATTTTACTCTTCTGATAATTTATTTTAATTATTAGTATAATTCTACTGCCAAATGTTTATTGTGGGACAGTTCCCAATATGAAAAAATAAAAATTAATAAATATTATTTTAAGTGACTATCAATATGAAAAGTTAAATTATTACACACTCATCTATACAATTTCTATACACCCAATGAAACTGATTCATGAAGAACTGTGTCTTGTATTTTGTGGCTATGTTATATTAAGTGAAAAAGGTGAGGAGGCAAATTTCCAGGCAGTGATTATAGTACATTCTTATTTAAGTTGCATATATGTTTGCATCTGTGTAAACACACATGTATATTTTTAATAACAGAAAATTTCTAAAAAGACAAATATTAAATGTTTAAAATTGGCTGCCTCTTAGATAGGATTAGAAGCTTGAGGGTGAGATTTTACTTACTATTTCATATATATTTATACTGCTCCAAATTTTTATCTTATTTGTGATCGTATTAAATAAGTGATCTTATTTTTGTAATTTATATTTTTGTAGAATCTCCAGTTAGCCCCAAACAATGCAGCTTTCTTGAAATAGGAATTGAAAATCAAAGAACCAATATATAGTTTTCTTCAATTGAAAAGGGTAAATAAAAATTAATTAAAAATGTAATGTTTTTTTCTATAAAATTTTAGCCGTAGTACTTATACTCTTTTCAGAGAAAAGATTTTGCTAATTCATTATTGTGTATGTATTTAACTTGGAAACCATTGTATTTAAATTAGGGAGAATGGTTTACAGTCCCAGGAGTCTTATCATAAGATTAAAATTAATTGCTCAGAATTTTCATATGAGGCCAAACTGGACAGGTAATCAGTCACAGGCTAATGTTATTAGCTTGATTCATGTATCAAACTGTATTTCTAATACTATCAGGCAAGGGGTAGGCAGGAGAGAAATATGCTACATATCAAAATGATGAAACCAAGTTCTTTTGTTTGCATTAGTTCTAATATTTAGAGGTCACATTTACAGCTAAGAGTTGAGCTTATTACCTGAATAATGCAACCAAAGAGCTCCCATTTGCCTAAGTTTATGGGAGCAAATACACCACAAAATAATGTTTTATACCTATAAGTTGTAGAGTGCCTATCATGTAAAAATTTTAGAACCTTCAAAGGAATGACTTAATGATACTTTAAAATGAATTCATGAACATTTTGCTTTACAGGTAGAATTAAAATGCTCTTTTATTTTATATATATAGTATGAGGCAGGCAGAGATGGAGCAACCTTCCCAAAGACTGATAAATCAAATGAAACACAATAGTTACTTTTCAGTAGAAACTAAAGTTGTCAGAGGTCAGTCTATAAGCTAGGCAGAGATTTGTTTTGTTTCAAAAGATGACCAGTACCTTTCTTTTTGAAAAAAATGTTATATTTCATGCATGCAAAAGAAAACAGTATTATATGTCTAAAGTTATAAAACGTTCCAAAATGGACACCTACAACTCAGTCATCCAGTCCAGAAATATGCAACGTCAATATGATTGCAACTACTTCTATGCTCCTCTTGTGACCCTGCTTCCTCCCCGCCCCAAACTACTCTCCTGAATTTCATTTGTTATCTGTACCAGGCAGCCTGTAAGATGCCTGCCAGTAGCTACCACTTTCTCGTATTCATACCCTCATGTAATCCCCTTCTTTTGAGGGTGGGCTACACTTAATGATTCACTTTTTTACAAACACAATATGAGAGAAGTAATGGCTGTCACTTCTTAGGTTATAGAATAACTATAGCTTCTCTTCTCTCCCTACCTCCTTTTCTCTCCCCTTTCCCCCTCTCCTCTCACCCACCCCACCCCCCTTGTTCTGTGGCTTGCTCTGAGGAAAGCCAATTGCCATGCGGTCAGTTTACCTATGAAAAGGTAGTAAAGAATGAGAAAGGCCAGGCAGCACGGAGTCCTTCAGTCCAACAACCCAGACAATCACCTGTGATTTTGAAGTGGATCATCCCCAAGTCAAGCCTTGAGATGAGACCACAGCCCCAGGCATCACCCTGATTGCAACCTCAGAGAGACCCAGAGACACAGGCACTCAGGTAAACGAAACTCAAATTCCTGACCCACAGGAAATAAAATATAATAAATGTGTGCTATTTTGAGATACTATGCTTTAGAGTGATTTGTTAGTCAGCAGTAAAGAACCCGTATATTATTCTTGCCTTGTATAAAGTTTTAATAAAGAGCACAAAGTATATTAATTTCTGCTCAAGCAAACTCTTAATTTGTGTTGTTCAGGTCTTCACCTTACAAGTTTTTTAGCTGCTTAATTTTCTAATTTAGAAAAGTACTGAAATTTCTTTTTATCATTTTTGTAGTTGTCTCTTTCTCCCTGTAACTTTATCAATTCGACTTTATATTCTAGATGCTTAGAAGGTTCTAGTATAGTAAGCCTTTGATCAGGCAGCATGTTATGGTGGTAAGTGCATGGACTCTGGAGACATACTGCCCTCTGGATTTGAATCCTAACCTTACTTCTTATTAGCTGAGTGACCTTGAACAAATGACTTAACCTGTATCCCTTAATTTCCTCACTTGAAAAATGGAAATAGAAATAATGCCTACATGGCAGGATTGAAATGAGGTTTAAATAAGTGAATACTTATAAGCCCATAACAGAAGTTGACACACAGTAAATGTTCTGACTTCTTTATTCCTAATAATGCTTTTTGCTTAATGGTTATTAAAGGTTACTTATATGTTATTTTGATAGCTACTCTATATTTTTTTAAAAGAAGGATGTTCCTGGGGGGGTGGGGGGGGGGTCCTCCTGATTAATCTTTTTCTACTATATTTTCAACCTTTCTTTCTCCTTAGGTTTTATGCCTAATTGAATTCAATGTGTAGCTGGATTTCTTTTTTAAAATACAGTTAGTCTTTCAACTGGAAAGAAGTACTCTGACATTTCTATCATTTTGTTTTTTGCTAGTTGTCCCATTTTTACTATTCCCCCCCTTTCTTTTTTTATTTTAAATTGACTGAGATATTATATTTATTTGATTCTTGGTTCATCTTTTCCCTTCAACTGGCTTGGGAGTAATATATGTTATATTTTGATCCTTTTGATTATTGCCTTTGAAATTCTCAATTGATGAACAAAATAAAAATCACTCTTCACTCTCATTTCAAAAAACATAAGAGACTTTTTCTTATTCCAAGTTACATGTTATTGTTGTATTTTAATGTTATCCTCTTTTATATCCTAAATTAGAAGTTATTACTGTTACTTTATAAAGACAGTTATTTGCTTAAATTTAGTTAAATGTTTATCAATTTACTCGCTATTCTGTCTTGCCTCGTGACCTTCTTTTTGCAATCAATTTTCTTCCTCCTGAAGTACATTCACTTTGAAGCTCTTTTAGTGACAGTCTTGATGGTAAACATTGTTTTTATCTCAAAGTACTATTGTGATTCCCTCATACTTGAAAATAATTTTTCTGGATACTTTATTCTACGTTCATAGTTATTTTCTTTCTATACATTGAACTAGGATTCCAATGTTCTTAAAATTTGTTATTGATCTAATTGTTGTTACTTTATTTTATTGTGGCTCTTTTCCCTTTTTTTCTCTTTTTAGTTGGTATTCAGTAGTCTGACTACAAGGTGTCAGAATGTCAGCTTATTTTTTATTTATACTGATTGATAATATTGTTTCCCCTGTCTATGGATTCATGCTGTACCTACTCAGAAGATTGTTACAATGATTAAATTAGTTAACACATGAATGCCAAATGCCCAGCACAGAGAAAATGCTATATGTGTGTTTTCTATTAGTACTGGAAAATGACTACTTTTATTATCATCTCCTTTAATATTGTCTCCCCCCATTATTTGTATTCTTTCCTCTAGAATACCCATTAGAAATATAAGACATTTGTCTATTACATTCCTCATGTCAATTACCTAATATTTCTTATTTTCCAAATCCTTATCTCTCTGTGCTAGCAGATAATTCTACCAACCTATCACTAAATCACTACTTATCTTTTAAATTTTATCTAATCTGACTTTTAACCCATCTGTTCTGGTGCTTAGTCATTATCTGCCTGACTGTGTGCCCTGTTATTGATCTTTAGATTGCCTCACCTTGGCTCCCTGCCCTGTAGCTTCTGATGGGGCCAGGACAGTGGAAGTTGGAAGCAGTACGTCTAACATTAGGAGGAAAGAGACCTCAGGGTACTCAGTCTCCGCAAACTGCCCCCCCCCGCCCCCCGTGTTATCATAACACTCACATTTTAATGGGGTTTATATTTTACTTCTTTCTGAAGCTGGGATTTATTCTTTGATATACGAAAGACACAAAAACGCAAAGGCTGTTTTTCCTCAAACAAGAGTGAATTGAATTCTTCAGAATCATGACCGACTCCCAAATAAACCAGGAAAAACAAAACATTTTTGCTTCACCTGAATATTGCCATGCCCATCATCACTGGGTGTTTTATGTGAGATTACTTCAACAATGTTAAAGATAAATAAGCAGATCCTTTTCCACTCCAAATTAGAGAAGCAGAGCAATTCTCTTTAGATGTAGCACATCTGGTAACAGAATAGGCATTGTTGAATGAAGACAGGGAATATGATTAAAAAAAAAAAAAATTTAAATGCTTAGAGATTTGGCATAATGGATCCAAAAGGTTTAGGAAAGGAACAAATAAAGACTGCTGAAAAGTGAATTTCTAAGCTGAAATGTTTTTTTTCCTTGCTGACATAAAAAGCAGATGCTAATGATAAAAATACTTTGCTACTTTTCTATATAGTTCTATGACTTATTTGCAGGCAGTTACTGCAATATTAAGGACACATGTAAGGTAGAAAGACTGTAAGTTAACTTTTAGATTTAAGAAACAACAGAATTTTATTTTATTTATTTATTTTTTTAACATTTATTTATTTTTGAGACAGAGAGAGACACAGCATGAACAGGGGAGGGGCAGAGAGAGAGGGAGACACAGATTCTGAAACAGGCTCCAGGCTCTGAGCTGTCAGCACAGAGCCCGACGCGGGGCTCGAACTCACAGACCGTGAGATCATGACCTGAGCCGAAGTCGGATGCCCAACCGACTGAGCCACCCAGGTGCCCCATGAAACAACAGAATTTTAAAAATTGAAGAAACTAATTATATACTGTAAAGGAAACTGCTGCATCAGCACAAAACTTCATCCCCCCATATCTATTTTACAAACTTTCCCTGACCATCTAAATTTAATAAGTGTGAGAACAGGCATGGCCATAGTCCAGGCTCATTTTTAGTTTCCCTCCAAACTCAGTAAAACTGAAGCATGTGTACATCATCTCCAGAACTTCTTTACTCTCTCCACACTCCTAGTTTGAGTTAGTAGCTGGAAAGCTTAACCAACTCCCCTGTCCTGCCCAATGATCATCTTACAAATCCTTACCTGTAATAATGTCGCCAAAGTCCTTGAGACCAGAAAAAACCAATTCAGTTTGTCCAAAGCCCCTCTAACCAGCCCTCCATCCTTGAACTTTCCTTTTGACCTACCTGTGCTTTTAACCACCATACAATGACAGAAGTAACATAGTAATGAAATCTAGTGTGACAGCTGTTGACCTTGATAGGCATGTTTTTAGTTGTTAGGTCAAAGATGTCTTATTACTTACATAAAGAAAATTACCTGTAATATTTCAGCACATGTACGATGTTCAACATATAATAACAATTCAATTATTAAATTATAAAACATTTAAATCAGGAAAGAAAAAAATCTATTGAGATCTGCTCCATGACAAAGAAGTTTAGAAAGTACTAGTATTCTTGTTTTAGAGTTGGCAAATTAAGCTTGTTTCAGAAACGCTAGATTTATCTAAACAGAAACCTTAAATGCAGAGTATTATTGACTAATGCAACAGTGTACTACCTTTGATAATATGACACTTAAATGGAGATTTGCTTCAAATCAAGGAAGGCATACAATGGGTGTTTTGAAAGAGCTGAGGACAGGGCAAGTATGAATATTTCTAAAGCCAAACCTAGAATTTATTCTAATTTTAAACAAATTGACTAGAGAATGACATCAAGGAAGAAATGTGAAACAGCACTCTGTGTTGCTTCAAGTTAGATGGGGAAAAATATGAAAAAATGTACCTGTCTTGAAAAATATATAACTGAACTCTGCAAACTCAGTACTGTTTATCAATTATTAAGGATACATATAAAAGGAATTATTCAGCATACGTTTCTTCTCCCCTCTGCCATATAGTTTTAAAGGTTCTTTGTTCCTTCTGATTTATTGTCCTCTTTGTGCATTCCAGCCCCAAAGTCATAGTTAAGGGGACAGCTAAAATTAAGGGACTAAGGAATAGTCTGCCAATCTTTGCCCTTTGGTTAGAAGGCTGCCATAAAGCAAATGAAAAAAGAAGCATCATTAAGAATAAATTGTAGGTTTTGAATATGTTTCCTTTATTCTCAAAATGGTTTTTCTTTTTTGAGAATCATCTCTTTCCATTTGAATTGGCTTGTATTATAAGCTGATTGTGGCATTCTGTTTTCATCTGAGTCTGCCCAGATGTTCCTTCCATTTACAGGAAAAATTTCTACTTCACAATCAAAATTCTGTATTTATAAGCCCTATCTGATGAGTTAGGTTTCAAAGTCCTAATAAGTTTCAGAAACTTTTTTTTCTTTGACTCTACATTTTGTTTTCTAATTTAAAAAGAAATTTTGTCATTTTTTTTTGTTGTTGTATTGAGCTTTGAAAGTTTTATCACATTTTATCAATCAGTATAGTTTTACATTTCAAAACAGCATCTTTATGTTAAAAACTGTAACCTGAATATTCAGCTTTAAGATGTGTTAATAGGAGGGCGCCTGGGTGGTTCAGGGTTGAGTGTCCAACTCTTGATTTCAGTTCAGGTCATGATCCTAGGGTCATGGGATCAGGATCAAGCCCCACATTGGGCTCTGTGCTGAGTACGGAGCCTGCTTAAGATTTTCTCTCCGAGGCGCCTGGGTGGCTCAGTCAGTTAAGCGTCCGGCTTCAGGTCATGATCTCACACTCTGTGAGTTAGAGCCCCACGTTGGGCTATGTGCTGACAGCTCGGAGCCTGGAGCCTGCTTCAGATTGTGTCTCCCCTTCTCTCTGACCCTCCCCTGTTCATGCTCTTTCTCTCTGTCTCAAAGATAAATAAAAACATTAAAAAAAAAATTTTTTTTTAATTCTCTCTCTCTCCTCTGCCCATCTCCCCTGCTCACACTTACTCTCTCTCTCTCAATTAAAAGAAAAAAATTTAAATGTGTTAATAGTTTTATTTTTACTTTTTGTTTCCATCGATTATTACTATGGTTGGAAGTTTTAGTAGTTTCTTTCTGATTATATTCAATTAATAAATGCAAAAAACCATATATAAATATGAATTAAATATCACAGTGAGCTGAGTAAATGATGAATATACATGTATAATTATGCATGTAAGTCAGGCGGAAAAAATAAAACCTAATCTTTCAGCATCATTATTAAAAGCAATTTTAATCAGGAGCACCTGGGTGGCTCAGTTGGCAAGCGGCCTTCTCTTGATTTAGGCTCAGGTCATGATTTCACTGTTCTGAGTTCAAGCCTGATGTTCGGGCTCTGTGCTGACAGTGCATAGCCTGCTTGGTATTCTCTGTCTCCCTTTCTCTCTGCCCCTCCCTTGCTTGCTCGTGTGTGCTCTCTCTCTCTCAAAAATAAATAAATTAACATTTTTTAAAAAGGCAATTTTCATCAAAATTTCACTAAATAATTCCAAGCTAAATCAAAATCAGTGTAGTTAAAGTATATATTTAATAAGGACCTCAAAATAAAATAAAACTAAAAGGAACATTCTATCTCCCACGCATGATATATTTTTGACCTATTTTTATGTTGATCGTAAGAAAAAAGCAACTTTTCCAGTATCATTTAGTCTCCTAATGTCTGGATGTTCCTTGTTCCTTGAAAGGCAATATGTAAGAACTTCTCAAACAGGCAAAGCAATTTGTCAAAAAATACTCTTAGGCTTATACCAAAAATCTCAAAAATTTGGTATAAAGCTAAGTTCACAGATTAAGAAACATTAATGAACTAAATTTAGAAAAAACTTTTCCAAGATCCTTTTATGTTATCTCAAAATGGGCTTTTAGAATTTAAATAAACACAAGTCTTAAATTGATGTATCAATAAACTGCTTTATTGTGGTGATTATTTTGCAACATATATAAATATGGAGTCATTATGTTGTACCTCTGAAACTAATATGTCAATTATATCTCAATAAAAAATTAAATAAAGAGATATACTACTTTGATCATTGGAATTACAGTTATACTGAGGAATAGAAATAAGGAATTTCTTGATTGAACTAAACACAGATTAATAAAGGTAAATATAGTCAATATTATATGTACCTTATGTAGTGCATAGTAAATATTTAATGTTATCATATATATGTACACTATATATAAAATAAATGTAAAAGATAAATAGGAAAAAGGCAAATAAAGATAACAAATTCAGAATAATTTTTTATACATGATACATATCTAATATGACAGGATCTCATTTTCTATGAATGCACCCAGATTCAAAATTATTTAAAACTTGTCTCAATTTGGATATTTAATAGTAGACCCAGGAGCACTTCTAGTCACAGATAAAGAATGAGGTATCCCAAACAAAGAATGAGGTATTTTACATATCAAATTTATGGGGTGAAATAAATACTGGCACAGCAAAGATTATGAAATATTTACTACTCTTTAATTATAGTATTATTTTTATTACAATATGATTTTTCTCTACAAACCATAGAAAGATCTTCAGAGTTACATGAAATTATGTAAGAAAAAAAGTTAATTAGTGCCCAAAGCTAAATAATAAATGTTGTTAAATCTAACACTAGAACTAATCATTGTTCAAACACCTAAATGTGCACTAAATTAAGGTAACAACCAAAATTTATTACTCACAACAATCTAAGGGGCACAATACAAAATTAACACTTATTTACCTTTTATTTTTAAACATTTATTAAACATGAATTTAATACATTATATTAAAAAAGATATTAAATGTTAGTATTCTGTAAGAATTAGCATGAAATATTCTTTAACTTAGGGAACACAGAATATTCAGTTTCAAAGCAAATGTCATCATAACTCTGTATAAGCTCTAGGTCAGTTAGTGTGTCTCAGTTCCTTGAGATGCACATATCAATTCAAACCAATGTCATATAATCTGGGCAAATTCCTAGAGGAAGAGTGGAATTGTTGTTGCTCTTGTACAGGTCATTCCTTCCTGTACACATGGCATTTACCCAATAATTGCACTATTTCTCTCTCCCTCTCCAACTAAACCAATAATGCAAGATTTGCAAGGAACAGAAATTTTGCTCAACAATGACAGTGCATATAGTAAATAAGAACCTTTAATTGGACATACTTGTTCTTGGACATTTCTAGAGCCACCCATACCACTAAGGTTTGCTTATTCATCAATGTATACACTACACAGAATTCAGTCTTCCACGCTCTCATTGCCACCTTTTGTTCTAGTCTTTGGCCTTTCCTTCTGTTTTTGTTTTTGTTTTTGTTTTTGTTTTACTTGCAAGCATAGGGAAAAAAATGTCCTCTCTTTCTCTTACGCAGAGTATTGAGCCTTCTCTTTGTGTCGACTTGGCCCCTGCTGAATATCCCTTTCTACCCTAAATAGCTCAACAAGGTCTTTTCCTTGATGGTGGCAGTTCCTTCCTACTAAGGATTCAATTGGCAACTGTTGGGATCCAATGTTCTCCCTAATGTGCATACATTTGTAATTACATGACCCAGAGTTACTCACAAATCCATTGTTTCATTTGAGGAAAACAAAAATATTGGCAAACTATGGTAGAAAAGAAACCAGGTCTTGTCCACAAGTAGCCTACAAAATAGGATGGTAGAAAAGAATTTCTCAGACCAGTTATAGGATCACTGGGATCAAAGTCAGGACTTTACAGAAGCCATACCTCCCATGTCTTAATATCCAAATATGGAGGAAAGGAAAACGTCTTCAGGTATTCCCTAGAAGTTGATGGGAGGCTAATGTCTGGACTCTTGCACTGGCAGGAAGGACTGTCCAGGGTACATCAGCAAGTACAAGAGAATAATGAAGACTCTCCCATTGCACAACCACCCTGCCACAGTGTGCCATCCTCCAGGATCTTGTCCTAGTAGTCAGTGCCCTCTTTACCCTCCAGGCTCTTTCCTCCTTCCCCCATGACAAGAGGCGGAACTACTTGGCAGTTGAACTGCTTTAAAATCACAGACCAATTTTTGTTAACCCTTTTAGTCCCAGCTCGCGTTTTATTCCCTTTATAGTTATTTCCTGGCTTGTGTATCTCCATTCCTAGAACCTTGTGCACATTTTAGCTGTCTCTGCTTTCATACTTTATTATAAACTCTGAACACCAATCATCATTCCTTGCGTATAGGAGATGATCAGAAATGCCTGGTGGATTCATGAAGGAGTCAACAGAGCATGTTAGTTCTAGTTAAACATACATTGACACAAGATTTTAAAAATTCAATTAGCATGTGGTTAATAAACACTTGGTTACTATGATAAATTGATACTCTCTTAAGGAGATCATGTTCTTTATTAGAAAACATTTTAAAACTTATAAAAATGAGCTGTGATTTTTATAAGTGATTCCAATATTAGATTTATTTGATTGAAATGCTGTTATACAATTTAAAAAGAGGCCTAATCCTCAGTTACCCAGTGCAAATGGTCAGGCCATCAGTTTTCACCATACTGAAATTTAATAACAGTGTAGAATTGTTGTTCTGAAGAGGCTCTAAAGTCAAATTACAAGTCATTTTACAAGAACTGTATTCTCACTGTGATTGAAAATACTTGTTAGAGGGGCACTTGGGTGGCTCAGTCGGTTAAGCGTCCGACTTCGGCTCAGGTCATGATTTCATGGATTGTGGGTTCAAGCCCTGCATCGGGCTCTGTGCTGACAGCTCAGAGCCTGGAGCCTGTTTCAGATTCTGTGTCTCCCTCTCTCTCTGCCCCTCCCCTGTTCACACTCTGTCTCCGTCTCAAAAATAAATAAACATTAAAAAAAAAAATTTTTTTTTTAAAGAAAAAAAAAGAAAATATTTCTTAGAAGAAACGTAGCTTAAATTTGAACAATTTTTTAGCTACAAAGTGTTACTTTTCAATTAAAGGAAACTGAATGTTGTTTTTAGGCTCTGAGTGACCCAGGAGTGGACAAGTGCAATGAGAAACTACAAAGATTTTTGTGTGTGCAAAGTTTAGTCTGTATTTGAAGAGAAACTGATTATTTTCTATCTTCATAATAGAGGATAAAGAATTAAGAGTATTATTCCAGCCGTATTTATTGACACATGATTTTTTTCCTTCAAATTACTCTGGTTTGTGCATGTAACCACCATAACTTTTACGTTTTATTGTGGTTTTCCATTGGCAGTTTTTAAAGCTTTTCCAGTGCCAAGAGGGAAAGAGATGGCAACATTCTGGATTTATAGGGGTTGAAGGCTTCTTTAAATACTTTTGGGCTTCTTCAGTATGGACTGATTTAAGAATTGGATGTTGTAAGGCCATGATTTTCTTCTTTCCATACCTTAATGGCAATTATCACCAGCCAACCAATGACACAATCCTTGTATCATATCCCATATCTCTCAAGTGCCAGTGATATTATATAAGCCCACACATCACTTTCCACCTTATGTCACCCCAGTTCATATAGGTGAAGATCTCACTGATACTACAACATCCCAGGGACAGTCACATCCTATTTGCCACCAGCAATGGAACCCTGTTGGCATTTACATGGTGACTGATCCAATCCCACTATTGTGTCCCAAGGATTTACTTTTGGTACTGTATTAATTTCACTTCTCCCCACCCCAAGTATAGTCTAAAACAAGGATTTGAGTTCAAGTAGTTTATTGGAAGGTAGATTCTAGGTAGCATTTGTAGGGTCGTGGAAAAATGAGACTATGAAGGAAAGAAAGTTGACTAAGATTATTGTGGTCAGCTGAACTGGTTTCACACAGAGTGATAGCCTCACGTTTCACACTCGTTCAACGAAACTCTGAGGTGGCAGTAGTATTTACCTATAAATTTGTAGATACCAGCTGTTAGTGTCAGGCGTTGTGCGGGGCAAAGATAGGAGTTAGAATCAAAAAGAATTTTTGCAGTTTAAGGCTTTATTGGGAACTAAGGTTCTGGGCGAGGTTCCGTGACTCAAGGAGGGAGTCCGGGAAGTCGCGCCCGGGTATGGTGGGGTTGGGTTTTTAAGCTGTAGTAGTTCTGGGTTTAGGCTCGGGTGGGTCTTTCTCTCGTGCCACGTTGTGCTGTTGCTCAGTAATTGGTTGACTTTCAGTTCGTTCTGGAGAGCCCCTCGGGGCTTTCCGCTGGGTTGTGCTGGCGCTCGGTGATTGGTTGCCCTTCAGTTTCTTCCGGAGCGCTGGCGAGAGGGCCGTCCCCTTCCAGGGACATCCTAACGCCAGCCATTGTTTGAAAGATGTTAAGGGAGACTAGAAGGCAGATATAAATTATGCGCTATTGCAGTTGGCATGGGCAAAGTGGAGCAGCTAGAAAAATTCCTCTGGCTAAGAAATACACATGTTGACTATTAGAAGTAAGTGTTACATATCCTGGTTATTCTAGGAGCAAGACTGAGGAGCAACCAACAAAATCACTTCTCACTTTATATAACCCCAAAATATCAAGAGCAGATGAGGAGGAGGCTACTACAATGGAAAAATCATTGATCTGTTACCCCGTTTCTAGATGTAAGCCATTTCTCATTCCCAGTTCAAAGGGAGGTTGGGTGCTGTTAAGGAAGGACCCTATAACACCACAGCAGGCTTAGTAGGTATTCCTAATCTGTCCCCAGAGGGATCCGTGATATGTGTCCATATCCATATCCATATATGCAAGGAAGAAGAATACTGAAATTCTTCAAGACTGTTGGATACAGAGTTGAGTTGTGACTGATACTGATGGCTCATTTTATGGCATAGGAGGTATACGATAGACAGCATATGACCATGGACCCCACTGATTTTACTATATAACTTACCACCCAAAAGATGCCAGGCTGATAAAATTTTGGAATGGCCTCTTAAATGCCCAGCTGAGGCTTCATTCTGAGGATGACACCTTGAGTGGTTGGGGGGTTGGGATACTGTTCTTTAAGATGCAGTGTGTGTGTGTGTGTGTGTGTGTGTGCACACACGCGCGTGCGTATTTTAAGTTTATTTGAGAGAGAGGAGGGGAGGGGCAGAGAGGCAGGGGTGGGGGGGCTGGGAAATCGTAAGCAGGCTCCACACCCAGGATGGAGTCCAAGGCGGGGCTGAATCTCACTAAGGTGAGATCATGGCCTAAGCTGAAATCAAGAGTCAGACACTTAACTGACTGAGCCACCCAGGCACCCAAGATGCAATATATATTTTAAACCAAAAGCCATTATATGGTGATAGTTTCTCAAAAATCAGAACACATGAGGGGCACCTGGGTGGCTCAGTCAGTTGGGCATCCGACTTTGGCTCAGGTCATGATCTCATGGTCCATGAGTTCGAGCCCCATGTCACACTCTGTGCTAACAGCTCCAAGCCTGGAGCCTGCTTCAGATTCTGTGTCTCCTTCTGTCTCTTTCTCTCTCTCTCTCTTTCAAACGTAAATAAACATTTAAAAAAATGTAAAAAAAAAATTCAGAATACAAGAGGCTGAGTCTCAGGCATGGGAGCACAGGTAGGCTCTCTTATCATTACTCCTACTGGCCCATTTAAGGAATGTGTGCTTAACTCTGCCACAACTTTAGTAGGCCCTGTGGCATTAGAGATAGTGGTTTAGGGAGGAGTATAGAATGGAATGCTTCTATCAGGGGACAAGGCAAGGTTTTCCTACTAAACCTATAGCTGTGGGTGCCACCTGGATATTTTGGATTCCTGATACCAAAAGACAAGTGAGCAAATAGTTACTATAGTGGGAGGGGTCATGGGAACTGATTATAATGAAGGGATAAAGTTGTGGCTAGTAATCAAGGCAGGAAAGAGTAAGTCTGAAGTTGAAATGGTTCTCTTGAATGTCTCTTGCTGCTTTGTCATCCCCAGCGATAACCATGAACAGACAATTATCCGTACACAACCAGTTATCACACTGGTGAGGAGAAAACAACATTTTGATGCCAGATTGATATAAAGAATGTCAAGATACTGAGAAAAAAAAATCTCTAAATTCAATTGAAATTGAAAAAAACTTAATTGTTATCATTATTTTTCAGTATCCCTTATCCTTATAGAATAATTTTTTTTAATTAGAAAATGAGTTATGGATAATGTACAATAAAAAGAGATGATGTGGTATATACAAAATCTAATTTAATACCAGAGCTTGTTTGAAACGCTACAGTGTAATAAGACTTTAACTGAGAACTGAGGAGGTTAAGCCGTTTGACAGAGAACATCTATTTCTAATTTCAAAGATTATTAAAATCAATGGAGAAACTCTGTTTTGCCTCCATCTTCTTATTCCACTTCATAGCACTCGTATTGACCCCACGGGGCTGGCACAGTCACAGCAAACCAACTATTGTGCAGCAACATTTTAAAGCTTATCATGTAGTCATTAAGAACATTAATTTTTTTTTCTAAAGTAATTTTCATATTTCTGATTAAACCTTTACATGGATTTATTTAAAAAGTTGTGGGACACATCAGAGATGTATGATACAGTAAATGGAGCCCAAGTTGAAACCTTGTTTAAATCACTATCTGATATTTTAACACGTTTAACCAATTTGCTTCTTGTGAGGGAGTAATTTTTTTGAGCTTCTCATTTTTTGTTTTGTTTCCACTGCTGTGCTGACTACCTGCCAGCATCCCCGATACCTTCTCCATCTTTTCCCACCCTGTTTTGTGCCTCGGGATGCTGAATTCAGCAGGCATCAGTGATTCCCTTGCTCACAGGCTTTGGCTTCAGCCAATGGGACAAAGTCGGGAGATTGGAAAGAGTGAGGAAAGTAATGTCAAGATATGCATTCTTTCATATTCTGAACCTGACTGTCTGTGGTCTGCTGACAGGCCACCTTCTCTACAGAGCTTTCATCTCTGGGATCTGATCAATGCTACCTCCCCTGGCCTCTTTCGGCCTAAGGTTGGTAAAGGTCCCGTGTTGTTAGTTACATAGGCTCAATGCATCTCCTCAATGCTTTTTCTAAACTATGCTTTCACCATTGTAAAGTCCTTTTACTGGAAACCTTCTTCATGACCAAACCTGAGTGCACATGTGTTTCTTACTTGTGACTGATATAATTACTCTATATTTTTCTTCACTACAATAAAAAGCCAGAAAAGTTATAACAGGCAATAATTTCTTTAGAATTCATGACTTGTACCTGCAATACTTCATTTCCTTAGACACACACTCCTGAGCTTGTAAACCCAATCTGGATGCCTTAAGTTCTTCCTTTACAGACAGAACACCTTTCTTCCTATTTTCTCAAATCAGTTTTATGATCAGTTTACCTTCAGCTCCTTTCTTGTGCTTCTCTCCTCCTATTCTCAGCTTCCTCCTAGTGAACCAAAGATCTATACTATGTTTTTCCATTACATCAGCCTCCTCTCCAACCAAAGCCTAGAATAACTCTCTCACTTTGGAAACATCTTAAGCAGTTTTCAAGTTCTACCTTTAACCAATGTCCAAATGAATACAATCAGTTATCTACTGGACATTTCTACCAAGTTATCTAGTATCTCTGACTTAATATGCTCAAATATTGTCTTGATTTTCCACCTGGTTTGCTATTTTTCTTGTATAATAAATGGTAGCATCATCCTTACCAAGCTATAAACTGTGTTGTTCATCCTCAACTTTTCATTTTTTCTTTCTTTCTCTGACATCAAGTAATAATGGTTATTGTAATGATAGCACCAAGCATGAATTAATTACCCTATGTGTCCAAGCTCTAAAATGAGTACTTCACATAAATAATTTTATGTAACATTTACAATAATAGCTAATATTTATTAGGAAATTACATTTTTTCAGATATCATGCTGAGTTTAATTTGTATTCGCTCAATCTTCATAACATTACTTTGAAGTTAAATATTATCTTCATTTTCCCAGATCATACTAAAGCACAGTTAGTTATATAATTTCTCAGTGTTACACAGATCATAACTAGCATGATCTGAATGCAGGTAGCTTGAGTTAAAAAAGCATGCTATTACCCACTACTTCCCCCCACCCCAATCTATAGATATGGGAGAATTATTATCCCAATTTCACAGATGAGAGAGCTGATTTTCAAAGTGCTTAATAAACTTGTGCAAGATTATATAGCCAGTCAGATGTAAACATAGGTACAACACAGGATTTTTCTTTCAAAATTTCCAGAAACATAATTCTCATTAGAATTTGCTCATAAGTTCTCCAGAAAATATTTCTTTTTTTTTTTTTTTTAACATTTATTTATTTTTGAGAGACAGAGAGAGACAGAGCATGAGCAGGGCAGGGGCAGAGAGAGAGAGGGAGACAAAGAACCTGAAGCAGGCTGCAGGTTCTGAGCTGTCTGCACAGAGCCCAATGCGGGGCTTGAACCCACGAACCGTGAGATCATGACCTAAGCTGAAGCCAGGCACTTAAATGACTGAGCCACCCAGGTGTCCTCAGAAAATATTTCTTCTAAAATATCCCCCAAACCTCAGTATTTGAGAAAATCAGTATAAAAAATAATATTTATGGACTATTTTTAAATAAAAATTGTGCATACAATTTATGTTCTAAAAATACCAATACTTTGCTATCCAGCTAGCAAAAAGAGGAACAACGATTATGACTACCACAGTCTCACAGCATAGCCCAGCTCCTTCATCTATTCTGTTATTAAATATAGAAAATAACTCTTTAAATTGTTCCTATTTCCTCTCTATTTCTATGACTGCTGTCTCACCATTCCTTTTCTTGAGTTACCCAATAAGTTAGTAATTGTTCTTCCTTTTTTCTTCTTCATTTCTCCCAACTCACCACTTACACTATTTTCTGAAGGGTTTTTCTATAGTCAAAATCCAATTACAGGGAAAGAATATTTGTAAAACATACATCTAATAAGGGGCTACTATCCAAAATATGAAAGAACCCTTGCAACTAATTAAAAGACAAATGATCCAATTACATCCTGGAAATAAAATCTGAAGAGACTTTTCTCTGAACATGACATAAAAATGTCCAATAAGCACTTAAAAACAAATCAATATCACTAATTTATTGGGGATATGCAAATCAAAGCCACAATGAGATATCACTTCACAACCACTAAGATGACTATATTCTAAAGGATGGACAAAAACAAGTGTTAGCAATAATGTGGAAATACTGGACTCTTCATACATTACTGGTGGGAATATAAAATGGTACAGTTGCTCTGGAGATAGTCTGTCATATTCTCAAAAAATTAACCCTAGAGTTACATAATACCCAGCAATTATACTTCTCAGTATACACCCAAGAGAACTGAAAATATGTTTGCACAAAAACTGTACATAATGTTCATAGCAGCATTATTCATAATAGTCAAAAATAGAAACAACCCAAATGGCCATCAATTAATGAATGGGTAAACACAATGTGATATATTCATGCAAAGGAATATTTCAGCCATAGAAGGAATGAGGTACAATATGGATGAACCTTAAAAACATCATTGTAAATAAAATAAGCCATTCACAAGAGGACACATATTGCATGATTCTGTTTATCTAAAGTGTCCGGCATCAGCAAATCCACAGAATCAGAAAATAGATTAGTGTTTGCTACGGGTCACAGGAAGGAGAAAATGGGAAGTGACTGCTAATGCGAATGGAATTTTTTTAGTCCAAGCCTTTTACTACAACTGTTATAGTAGGTTATATTACATATACTATGTTAGTCAAGATAGACTTGGTAATGCCATTGGAATAAGCCATAGTAAAATCTCAGCAGCCTAACACAGTCAAAAGTTAATTTCTTATGAGTGTCGTGAGAAATATCTCATACTTACTATCATTTACTAAAAAAAAATCAACTTGACAAGCCACCGGTGAAATGGTAACTGTATCATACAGAGAATAAAGGGAAAAACAGATTTGCTTTGACCACCCTTCCATTGATAGCATCCTTAGTAAAATAGATTTTTACAATGTAGGCTCTATTTTGCCATTTTTTTCCTTAAAAAAAATCCCTTACCTAACTTATTAAATTTGAATGAAGCCCTGAAAATTATTACCCTTTAATGACCTATAAAGGCATTTGTCTTCCTAGTTTAAACATGTTTTATGCCTAATTAAAAATAAAATAAGCATCTCTCATGTGGTGAATTTTCATATCATTTTATGACTATAAGAAATAAAATTGAATTTTGTAGTCAACAGCCTGCTAATTTTTGTGGTTTAGTAATAAAAGCTTAGATGTAATGAAAATATGTAGTGATTTAGCTTGTAAATTAATCAAAATCAAGTCCATTAAAATAATTAAGACATAGTTTTTTAGGATAAAGTAATTCATTTTTGTCACTTTGAAAAAACAAATAGTTAAGACGTTACTTCTTAAACTTTAGAAAGTATTCAAAAAGTTCTTAGCAGTCAAAACTTAGGTCAGATTTCAAAATTGCTATATTTCAACAAAATTTTGTTATACAATGAGGCAGAATTTGAGAGTTAAGTAACACAATCTGTAACAGTAGTCTCAGCCCCTTGAGCAGACAAAACAAGGGTTGGCCTATCTGATAGAATTTGAGGGTATGTCTCCAAAGACACTCCAGCTTGCTGTTCTGTCATAAATTCCAGTTAAAGGTTCAGTCACACAACAAATATTTATTGATTATTTACTATGTATCACATTTTGTTCAAAGACTTGAGAATTCAACAGATAACAAAAACAAACTATGTCCATTTTTTGGAAACTTTATTCATTGTCACTTGGATAATGCTTGCCATGTGTATGTTTGCTGTGTGTTGTGAATTTATTAATCTCATTTGCGAAAAAAATAACTTTAAGCTGAAGTTATTATTAAGGGAAAAACAAATCCTGTCATTGGTGTGCTGGATAGTTTTTATTTGCTCAACTAGAACACTATTTGTTTTCCCCCTACTCTGTATTCTGGAGGACTGGACTTGTATGGATTACATCACCAAGCACCCTTGTCATATGACATCCTATTCAATTGGGTAAGCATCAGCCGGAGATTAGACGAAGGGAGGAAAATGAAGTCTGAGTATGTTTTTTTTCCCTGGCTTCCTTCCTGTAGAGTGACATGGGTTGATGGAGTCCCTCAACTAGATCTCAGCACCTGTCAAGAATTCCTGTCAAAACCATCCTTTTTATCCCTTCCTCTTCTCTCCTAAGGGTGATATTAGTGCCATGATTCACTCGTCCCACAGTACAGCACTATTTCTTGTTGTTTCCCTATACTTTGTCCACACACTTAAAAAAAAGAACAACAATCATTTTATTAAACATTCCTCAAATTATCCAATTTGAATGTATAACTTTTTTTTCCCCTGCTAGGCCCCTGACTAGCTCAGTCATTTATCTTCTGAAAAACTTCAGTGGTTTGGGACCAAGTATTCAGCACATACAATTAATCTTTCATAAGGAGACCTAATTTTAAATGGCATTTTACCATAATTGTTTTATATTTCAGAGAAAACACTCCACACTATCATTAAAAATCTGGGTCCTTGTTCTCTATTCTGTTATATCTTTATTTAAAGATGGCAAAAAGTTTCAGAAATAAAACACAAAATTTCAAAAATAGCTAAAATCTCCTATTGTAAACACATATCAAAATAATTGTTTTTCTTGTTATAAATTAGTTTTCAAAATTTAATGACTGGTTCTGGCTACCATAGAGTAGCTAGGAACAAGCTTAAACTCCCTTGTGAATATAATAAAAACTGGAAAAAACTTCTAAATTTTATTTCATTTATTTATTATTTTTTAAATATAATTTACTGACAAATTGGTTTCCATACAATGCCCAGTGTTCATCCCAACAAGTGCCCTTCTCAATGCCCATCACCCACTTTCCCCTCTCCCCCACCCCCCATCAACCCTCTGTTCTCAATATTCAAGAGTCTCTTATGGTTTGCCTCCCTCCCTCTCTGTAACTTGTTTCTTTTTCCCCCTTCCCCTCCCCCATGGTCTTCTGTTAAATTTCTCAAGATCCACAACTGAGTGAAAACATAGGGTATTTGTCTTTCTTACCTGACTTATTTCACTTAGCTTAATACCTTCCAGTTCCATCCATGTTACTACAAATGGCCATATTCCATTCTTTTTCATTGCCAAATAGTATTCCACTATATATACATAAACCATATCTTCTTTTTTTTTTTTAATTTATTTATTTTTTTTTATTTTATTTATTTATTTTTTTAATATATGAAATTTACTGTCAAATTGGTTTCCATACAACACCCAGTGCTCATCCCAAAAGGTGCCCTCCTCAATACCCATCACCCACCCTGCCCTCCCTCCCACCCTGCCCTCCCTCCCACCCTGCCCTCCCTCCCACCCCCCA
>NC_064816.1:101121838-101137725 GCF_023721935.1 Panthera uncia | reverse complement strand
TCGGATTTTCCATGTATAATATCATGTCATCTGCAAAAAGCGAAAGCTTGACTTCATCTTTGCCAATTTTGATGCCTTTGATTTCCTTTTGTTGTCTGATTGCTGATGCTAGAACTTCCAGCACTATATTAAACAACAGCGGTGACAGTGGGCATCCCTGTCGTGTTCCTGATCTCAGGGAAAAAGCTCTCAGTTTTTCCCCGTTGAGGATGATGTTAGCTGTGGGCTTTTCATAAATGGCCTTTATGATCTTTAAGTATGTTCCTTCTATCCCGACTTTCTCAAGGGTTTTTATTAAGAAAGGGTGCTGGATTTTGTCAAAGGCCTTTTCTGCATCGATTGACAGGATCATATGGTTCTTCTCTTTTTTTTTGTTAATGTGATGTATCACATTGATCGATTTGCGAATGTTGAACCAGCCCTGCATCCCAGGAATGAATCCCACTTGATCATGGTGAATAATTCTTTTTATATGCTGTTGAATTCGATTTGCTAGTATCTTATTAAGAATTTTTGCATCCATATTCATCAGGGATATTGGCCTGTAGTTCTCTTTTTTTACTGGGTCTCTGGTTTAGGAATCAAAGTAATACTGGCTTCATAGAATGAGTCTGGAAGTTTTCCTTCCCTTTCTATTTCTTGGAATAGCTTGAGAAGGATAGGTATTATCTCTGCTTTAAATGTCTGGTAGAACTCCCCTGGGAAGCCATCTGGTCCTGGACTCTTATTTGTTGGGAGATTTTTGATAACCGATTCAATTTCTTCGCTGGTTATGGGTCTGTTCAAGCTTTCTATTTCCTCCTGATTGAGTTTTGGAAGAGTGTGGGTGTTTAGAAATTTGTCCATTTCTTCCAGGTTGTCCAATTTGCTGGCATATAATTTTTCATAGTATTCCCTGATAATTGTTTGTATCTCTGAGGGATTGGTTGTAATCATTCCATTTTCATTCATGATTTTATCTATTTGGGTCATCTCCCTTTTCTTTTTGAGAAGCCTGGCTAGAGGTTTGTCAATTTTGTTTATTTTTTCAAAAAACCAACTCTTGGTTTCGTTGATCTGCTCTACAGTTTTTTTAGATTCTATATTGTTTATTTCTGCTCTGATCTTTATTATTTCTCTTCTTCTGCTGGGTTTAGGCTGCCTTTGCTGTTCTGCTTCTATTTCCTTTAGGTGTGCTGTTAGGTTTTGTATTTGGGATTTTTCTTGTTTCTTGAGATAGGCCTGGATTGCAATGTATTTTCCTCTCAGGACTGCCTTCGCTGCATCCCAAAGCGTTTGGATTGTTGTATTTTCATTTTCGTTTGTTTCCATATATATTTTAATTTCTTCTCTAATTGCCTGGTTGACCCACTCATTCGTTAGTAGGGTGTTCTTTAACCTCCATGCTTTTGGAGGTTTTCCAGACTTTTTCCTGTGGTTGATTTCAAGCTTCATAGCATTGTGGTCTGAAAGTATGCATGGTATAATTTCAATTCTTGTAAACTTATGAAGGGCTGTTTTGTGACCCAGTATATGATCTATCTTGGAGAATGTTCCATGTGCACTCGAGAAGAAAGTATATTCTGTTGCTTTGGGATGCAGAGTTCTAAATATATCTGTCAAGTCCATCTGATCCAATGTATCATTCAGGGCCCTTGTTTCTTTATTGACTGTGTGTCTAGATGATCTATCCATTTCTGTAAGTGGGGTGTTAAAGTCCCCTGCAATGACCACATTCTTATCAATAAGGTTGCTTATGTTTATGAGTAATTGTTTTATATATCTGGGGGCTCGGGTATTTGGCGCATAGACATTTATAATAGTTAGCTCTTCCTGGTGGATAGACCCTGTGATTATTATATAATGCCCTTCTTCATCTCTTGTTACAGCCTTTAATTTAAAGTCTAGTTTGTCTGATATAAGTATGGCTACTCCAGCTTTCTTTTGGCTTCCAGTAGCATGATAAATAGTTCTCCATCCCCTCACTCTCAATCTAAAGGTGTCCTCAGATCTAAAATGAGTCTCTTGTAGACAGCAAATAGATAGGTCTTGTTTTTTTATCCATTCTGATACCCTATGTCTTTTAGTTGGCGCATTTAATCCATTTACATTCAGTGTTATTATAGAAAGATATGGGTTTAGAGTCATTGTGATGTCTGTATGTTTTATGCTTGTAGTGATGTCTCTGGTACTTTGTCTCACAGGATCCCCCTTAGGATCTCTTGTAGGGCTGGTTTCGTGGTGACAAATTCCTTCAGTTTTTGTTTGTTTGGGAAGACCTTTATCTCACCTTCTATTCTAAATGACAGACTTGCTGGATAAAGGATTCTCGGCTGCATATTTTTTCTGTTTAGCACACTGTAGATATCGTGCCAAGCCTTTCTGGCCTGCCAAGTTTCAAAGGAGAGATCAGTCACGAGTCTTATAGGTCTCCCTTTATATGTGAGGGCACGTTTATCCCTTGCTGCTTTCAGAATTTTCTCTTTATCCTTGTATTTTGCCAGTTTCACTATGATATGTCGTGCAGAAGATCGATTCAAGTTACGTCTGAAGGGAGTTCTCTGTGCCTCTTGGATTTCAATGCCTTTTTCCTTCCCCAGTTCAGGGAAGTTCTCAGCTATAATTTGTTCAAGTACCCCTTCAGCACCTTTCCCTCTCTCTTCCTCCTCTGGGATACCAATTATGCGTATATTATTTTTTTTTAGTGTATCACTTAGTTCTCTAATTTTCCCCTCATACTCCTGGATTTTTTTATCTCTCTTTCTTTCAGCTTCCTCTTTCTCCATAACTTTATCTTCTAGTTCACCTATTCTCTCCTCTGCCTCTTCAAGCCGAGCCATCGTGGATTCCATTTTGTTTTGCATTTCGTTTAAAGCGTTTTTCAACTCCTCGTGACTGTTCCTTAGTCCCTCGATCTTTGTGGCAAGAGATTCTCTGCTGTCCTGTATACTGTTTTCAAGCCCAGCGATTAATTTTATGACTATTATTCTAAATTCACTTTCTGTTATATTATTTAAATCCTTTTTGATCAGTTCATTAGCTGTTGTTATTTCCTGGAGATTCTTCTGAGGGGAATTCTTCCGTTTGGTCATTTTGGAGAGTCCCTGGCGTGGTGAGGACCTGCTGTGCACTTCCCCTGTGCTGTGGTGTATAACTGGAGTTAGTGGGCGGGGCCGCAGTCCGACCCGATGTCTGCCCCCAGCCCACTGCTGGGGCCACAGTCAGACTGGTGTGTGCCTTCTCTTCCCCTCTCCTAGGGGCGGGATTCACTGTGGGGTGGCGTGTCCCGTCTGGGCTACTTGCACACTGCCAGGCTTGTGTTGCTGGGGATCTGGCGTATTAGCTGGGGTGGGTAGGCAAGGTGCACGGGGGCTGGAGGGGCAGGCCTAGCTCGCTTCTCCTTAGGTGATCCACTTCAGGAGGAGCCCTGTGGCAGCGGGAGGGAGTCAGATCCGCTGCCGGAGGTTTGGCTCCGCAGAAGCTCAGAGTTGGGTGTTTGCGCGGAGCAAGCAAGTTCCCTGGCAGGAACTGGTTCCCTTTGGGATTTTGGCTGGGGGATGGGCGGGGGAGATGGCGCTGGCGCCTTTGTTCCCCGCCAAGCTGAGCTCTGCCGTCCGGGGGCTCAGCAGCTCTCCCTCCCTTTGTCCTCCAGCCTTCCCGCTTTCCGAGCAGAGCTGTTAACTTATGACCTCCCAGACGCTAAGTCGCGCTTGCTGTCGGAACACAGTCTGTCCGGCCCCTCTGCTTTTGCCAGCCAGACTCGGGGGCTCTGCTTGGCCGGCGAGCCGCCCCTCCGCCCCGGCTCCCTCCCGCCAGTCCGTGGAGCGCGCACCGCCTCGCCGCCCTTCCTACCCTCTTCCGTGGGCCTCTAGTCTGCGCTTGACTCCTGAGACTCCCTTCTGCTAATCCTCTGGCGGTTTTCTGGGTTCTTTAGGCAGGTGTAGGTGGAATCTAAGTGATCAGCCGGACGCGCTGTGAGCCCCGCGTCCTCCTACGCCGCCATCTTCCGGAACCCCCCAAACCATATCTTCTTTATCCACTCGTCAGTTGATGGACATTTAGGCTCTTTCCATAATTTGGCTATTGTTGAAAGTGCTGCTATAAACATTGGAGTACGTGTGCCCCTATGCATCAGCACCCTGTATCCCTTGGGTAAATTCCTAGTAGTGCTATTGTTGGGTCATAGGATAGTTCTATTTTTAATTTTTTGAGGAACCTCCACACTGTTTTCCAGAGTGGCTGTACCAGTTTGCATTCCCACCAACAGTGCAAGAAGGTTCCCAAAAAACTTCTAAATTTTAAAAACAATAATTTGTAGGCAATGAAAAGCTATCACCCATGGTTACCTATGATCCTTGAGCAAAGGGAAGAAGATAAGGTGAGCCCACATTCACTGGTTTCTCACTGAGGCATTGTCCAAACAACAATCCAGGAAAACAGAGCCTAATCAGAGAGTGTATTCTCACTGGTTGAAAAGAAAATAAAGATCAGAGCTCAGAGTTACATAGTCAGTTGGGATTTGAGTATGAAAGCACTGAAGAGAAGAAGGCCAATAACATAAACCCCCAAAATCTGCATAAAAATTTCCCTGGTCTTTGGCCAACTCCTAAGCTTTGTAGGTTTAGTAAGAACCACTGGGAGGTCTAGCAGGGACTAGCTGTTGGGATACTGAAGGGCTGAGCAGAGGTGTTGGAAGCTGTACACAACTGTGCCTTACAAGGACAAAAAACAAGGAAGAAGAATATAGAAACATAGACCAGGTCTACAATTCCATATATTAGCCCTTTTGAAGTGGGCGCTGTTAATTTATTGCTTGCTAGAGGAAAACATGACAGAAGCTAGAAGATTATAATTAACTACCACATAAAAGAATTCACAATGTTTGACATAAAATTAAAAATTACCAAACAAGCAAAACAACAACAGCAGGTAGCCAATGATATTTAAAATGTAATAGTCAATAGATTCAGACCTAGAGATAACTAAGGAAATGAATTTGAAGAAAAATACTTAAAATTACTGTGATTAATATACTAAAGATAACAGAGGAAAATGAGGAAATGAATGGAAAATGATTTCTATAGAACTTTAGAATCTATAAACAATTTAATGGACATTTTAGGACAACAGAAGAGCAAAATATAGTATTTGAAATTAATAACATTCAATGGTCTTAGCAGTATACTAAGCAGAGAAGACAAAATTAGCAAACATGGGGATAAAACTTGACATAAAATCCAAGAAAAGTATGGGCACCTTCTCCAAGACTGTGGCACCCCAAGGTTTCTGATTTTCACACTAGTTCGTGCCTGCATCCCACAATTCTTCAAAGTGACATTTAAGTGTTCCTACCAATTTGCAATCCGTATCAAAATAATACCAGAATTCTTCACAGAGTTAGAAGAAACAGTCCTAAAATTTGTATGGAACCAGAAAAGACCCCAAATAACCAAAGCAATCCTGAAAAAGAAAACCAAAGCTGGAGGCATCACAATTCCAGGCTTGAAGATGTGATACAAAGCTGTAATCATCAAGACAGTATGGTACTGGCACAGAAACAGACACTCAGATCAATGGAACAGAATAGAGAACCCAGAAATGGACCCACAAACATATGGCCAACTAATCTTTGACAAAGCAGGAAAGAATATCCAATGGAAACAAGACAGTCTCTTCAGCAAATGGTGTTGGGAAAATTGGACAGCAACATGCAGAAAAATGAACCTGGACCATTTTCTTACACCATACACAAAAAATAAAATGGATGAAAAACCTAAATGTAAGACAGGAAGCCATCAAAATCCTCGAGGAGAAAACAGGCAACAACCTCTTTAATCGCAGCCGCAGCAAATTCTTACTTGAGGTGTCTCCACAGGCAAGGGAAACAAAAGGAAGAATGAACTATTGGGAGCTCATCAAGATAAAAAGCTTCTGCACAGTGAAGAAAACAATCAACAAGCTTAAAGGTAACCAACGGAATGGGAGAAGATATTTACAAATGACATATCAGATAAAGGGTTAGTATCCAAACTCTATCAAGAACTATCCAACTCAACACCCAACAAATAATCCAGTGAAGAAATGGGAAGAAGACATGAATAGACACTTCTCCAAAGAAGACATCCAGATGGCCAACAGATACATGAGAAAATGCTCAACATCACTTATCATCAGGGAAGTACAAATCAAAATAGCAATGAGATACCACCTCACAGAAGTCAGAATGACTAAAATTTACAACTCAGGGAACAACAGATGTTGGCAAGAATGCAGAGAAAGAGGAACGCTTTTGCACTGCTGGTGGGAATGCCAACTTGTGCAGCCACTCTGGAAAATAGTATGGAGATTCCTCAAAAAATTCAAAATAGAACTAGTCTGTGACCCAGCAATTGCACTACTAGGTATTTACCGAAAGGATACCGGAGTACTGATTCAAAGGGACACATGCACCCTAATGTTTACAGCAGCACTACTGACAATAGTCAAAATATGAAAAGAGCCCAAATGTCCATCGACTGATGAATGGATAAAGAAGATGTGGTATGTTTAACGGCATATTACTCGGCGATCAAAAGAATGAAATCTTGCCATTTGCAAGAATGTGGATGGAACTAGAGTGTATTATGCTAAGCGAAATAAGTCAGAGAAAGACAAATATCACATGACTTCACTCATACGTGGAATTAAAGAAACAAAACAGATGAACATTAGGGAAGGGAAGCAAAAATAATATAAAAACAGAGAGGGAGACAAACCATAAGAGACTCTTAAATACAGAGAACAAACTGAGGGTTGCTGGCAGGGTGTTGGGTCATGGGCTAAATGGGAAAGGGGCATTAGGAGGGCACTTGTTGGGATGAGCACTAGGTGTTACATGTAAGTGATAAATCACTAAATTCTATATCTGAACTCATCATTACACTATACGTTAACTAACTTGGATTTAAATTTTAAAAAACATTTTAAAAAATAAAAAAATAAAAAGTAAAGGGAAAAAAATACTATCCAAACTAACAATTTAACTTGTATTATCCTGAATTTTGCCTATTTTGGATTGTTTTATATGAAGAATAAATGTTCTTCACCATGGTTGTATTGAACATAAGTTATTTTGGAATATAATTACTGGCATGTTTTTCTGTAAATGCATTTAATATAAATAAGTAAAAAACCCCAAATAAGTGCACTAGGTCTAATAATTTATATGAAACTATTCAAATTCACAGAGGCAACATGATTTTTTTCCTCAAGTAATTTGGTATAATTCTACTTACATCTTCAAAACATTCAAAAGTGGTTCTTAGTTGCTCACTTGTCTTTAATGAGTTTAAAAATTTAATAATCAACTATAAAAATGAAATAATTATGTCATTATGTCCTTTTTCATGGGTTGGTAATAAATTTCCAAAAAAAAAGAAAAAAAAAGTGTTCCTACCAGTTTGCAGCTCCAGCAGCTTCTGCTCCAGGGAAGCTGATTTCATCTGTGATTCTTTGTGTTTGCTGATCTCTTCAGATTTGCATGGTGGTTTGCCTTGCAACCTCAATTCTCCAATAAGCCCAAGATAAATCGCTGATTTGCAATGTTTTTCAGCATTTTTCTTGTTGCAAGAATCTGGGTGATGACTTCTAAGTTCTTTACATATCAGAGTTGAAACTGGAAGTTTGCATACATTTTAAAATACACTTTTTAGGGGTGCCTAGGTAGCTCAGTCGGTTGAGCTTCTGACTTCGGCTCAGGTCACGATCTTGCGGTCTGTGGGTCTGAGCCCCGTGTCAGGCTCTGTGCTGACGGCTCAGAGCCTGGAGCTGCATCGGATTCTGTGTCTCCCTCTCTCTCTGCCCCTCCCCCATTCATGCTCTGTCTCTCTCTGTCTCAAAAATAAATAAACATTAAAAAAAATTTTTTTAATAAAATACACTTTTTATTTTACAATCCTTACATAGAGTTTTCAAAGTTTATCTGTTAATTCAAAACTAAACCATGCTCCAATATCAAAGAGACATTTTTCTGAAGGTCTCTTTTTGGTTTTCTCTTCTCCCCCCTCCCTCTTTTCCCTTTCTTTCTTTCTTTCTTTCTTTCTTTCTTTCTTCCTTTGTTTTTGTTTTTGTTTTTACAGAATTAGTCTGTTTCCTCCAAATGAAACACTGTATCTATACTTGTTTCTTGCATGTTTGCAAGTATCTCAAATGCAATTTGGGAGAGAGATGACCGTCTTCATTAATAGTGTTGGGCCGATTGGTTTATGCATATTTTTTTAAAAAAGAACCTAGACCCTTATTTTATACCACATACAAATGATTTCAAGATTGCTCACAGATTTAAATGTAAAAGCTAAAGTGATCAAACCTTTACAAGATACAAAGTAAAATATTTGCATGCATCAAACCATAAAACTATTGTCATTTGTTAAAATTAAGAACTTCTGTTTATTAAAATAAATTATTAAGAGAATGAAAAGTGAGCCAAAACTGAAGGAAAATATTCTCAACATATTTATATGAACAGGCTCACATCCAGACCTCCTAAAGACTCCTACTATTAAATGAGAAAAAGAACATTCAATTATTAATGAGAGTAGTATCTTAAGAGAGAGTATCAAAATAACCAATAAATGTATAAAAAGATCCCAAAATACTAGTTATCAGAGAAATGCAAGTTAGAACTACTCCACATCCACCAGAGTAGCTTAAATGAAGAAAAAAAAAAACAAAAACAAAAAAAAAAAACCAAAAGACGATCTGGAGCAACTGGAACTTTTACTGTTTTCACCAATTTGGAAAACTATCTTTCTTTTCCTGCAAATGCTAACCATACTCCCTGATCTACCAACTACTGCACAGTAATGAAAAGGAATTTACTGCTGATACGCATGGCATGTATACATCTGACAGCCTTAATGTTGAGTGAAGGATGGCAGGTGCAAAAGAGAACTTGCCCCTGTTTATAGGAGGTTGAAAAAGTAACAAAATGCAGTAACAAAAAGTAATGTAGTGATTAAGGTCAGAGTACTGCTGTGTGTGGTGATGGGGAGCAGGGAGGAGTACTGGTGGGTCAGGCAGGAGGGAATCTTCAGGGAGGTCTAGAACATTCTATATCTTGAATAGGATAGTAGTTCTGGGACTGAATCAGCATGGCAAAACTTAACCTGTGTATTTAAAACTTGAGTGCTTTATCTTATGTAACACATTCTCCTTTCCCAGGCAAATGAAATCAATATAAGGTAGAAATCTTTCCTCCCCACACAATCAATTTTTTAGTTCTGCTGCACAGAAAAAATGGAGACATTATCTTCCAAAATTATAGTACAAATTTTCCTTTACAATTTAACTGGTAATGTATTTTTATAATAATGTTAAGCTTCCTTTTAATTGTTCATGCTATAAAATACTGAAGCAGCCCATTGACAAGTATTTACAGAACCATCTATCCTAATGTTTTGTTCAAATACTGAGAAGTGGGAGTGTGATACTAATCAGATCTAAAGCAAATATATTTTTAGGGTTCAACAAAAGTTTCTGTTGGATATTGCCCCTATAAGAAATGCCTCCTTCAGTGGTCCCTTCATTGTCTACTGAGGAGTCCTTAAATTAAGAACTAAGAACCATAACTATCCAGTTAACTTTTTATATATAGTTTTCCTTAGGTTTGCACAATATTTGCTTAGTAACAGTCAGTCAGTTCCACTTAAACCAGTAAGCAGAAATGTAACAAACCAAGAATCTACATGTCAGACAAGGGAATGTTTACAGAAACAGGGTCCATGTATAAGTTAAATTAGTGTAAACAGAAATACAGTCCATGTGTAGTATTAAATAGCTTTGGGGGCATTTTGTATTAATGGTAGATAAGCCATTTGGGAGGATTTTAACACAAAGATCCTGAGATTAGGAATCTGGCACCAACCCTATTTAATTACAGAGCCTTGGCTAAGGCTCTGGGTCTCAACTTCCTTATACATACATATAAAATGAAGGGTTATTTCTAAAGTTCTCCTATTGGCTAAGAGAAAGTTCTATAATAATTTTTAATATACTGTATCATGATTTTCTACATCAATAGTCATTTATATATGAAGGCTTATTAGGAATTTAATCATTTTTCCATTTTATATTTAAATCAGTGCTTTGCTAACTTTTATATTTAAATCAGTGCTTTGCTAACTTTCGACCTCCTCGAAAAAGAGAGTCATTTTGTTATGTGTGGCAATACAATTTTAAGAAAACTTCATAGTATGTACAGGACTCCTCCATTCTCTTTTCCCTCTTGCACTGCAGCATGAAAGTATCATAAAAACACTCATCAAAATCAGTCATTTCCTCTCAGTCCTATACCAAAAGTTGTACCCAGTAAAGCCACTATGCCCTGTTACACAATCAGGTCCAGGTGTCCAAACAAAACATACAATAAGCAAGCCAACAAACTGTTAAGTAAAATATATTCTACTTTGGTAAAAACAAATACAGCCTTACAATTTTTTTTTTTTTTTTATGTGGGTAAAGGGACAGTAAAATGGATAGCATAATTTCAAAATTAATTTCATTTTTTGCCAAAAACATTGTGGGACAAGGCAGCCTAGGCAGCAAAAGGGGAATTTTCTGGAAGGATTTAAAGTTTCTTTTTATCTGACCCAGTCCAGGCCTAGGATCCTCTGACCACTTGGTGATCTCAGGCCCCACTTCCTGGGCTCTTCCTTAAAAATCCTGTAAGAAGCCTGAGGCTAAAAGGCCATGCTCTATTTGAGACTTTTCAGAGTCGTCTTTGTTCTACAACTAAATGTAGTGATGGCAGGAATTGGTCCAGTCCCATCTCCAACTCTCTCCACTCTACCACCCTCTCTTCCTCCCCAACCCTTCCATCCCCAGCATCACTCACCAGCCTCCTATGCCCAAAGGACACCCCCACATCCAAGATCCATGGACATCCCTGCTAACAGCTGTCTCTTGACCACTGCTGGGATATAGGCATGAATACACTGGGCTGAAAAGTGAGCTCAGAGTTTGTGGAACAGACATCCAGAGTCCTAGGCACCCATGGTCTAGATGGGGGAACATGATCTTTTGGATGGTCACATGACCTTAGCCCTAAAGAGAGTGACATGGTGAAGGACAACTCCAGCACCTGCTGGGGTAGAGGCCCCTGTTGTCCAAGTCTAAGGGATGTAGTGATCACAATGGTGACCACAGCGATGTTCACCATGTACAACAGCTGTGTTCAAATATCAATGCTGTAAATAAATAGAATGCTGTCAAGAATATCCAGTGAATAGAAAATATGACCAGAGGCATAGGACTCTGATACTCATTGGCAATCATATCTGCTGCCAGGCAAAACATAAAGCATGTAGGTTTTGTATTGCTGTCCTCCCACCTATGTCCTCTCTGCCCTCTCTAGATAAGGAAACTGCTTGGGGCTCCTGGGTGGTTCAGTCAGTTAAGCGTCCAACTTAGGTTCAGGTGTGTGGACAGCTCAGAGCCTAGAGCCTGATTCAGATTCTGTGTCTGCCTTTCTTTGTCCTTCCCCCACTAGTGCTTTGTCTCTCTCTGTCTCTCAAAGTGAATAAAAATGTTAAAAAATTAAAGAAAGAATAAGAAACCTGCTCAAAACTTGGTACAGACTTATCCCACCCAGAATTACCCTCCACATTAGGATGTGACCCTATTATTTCTTTTCTTCTAGAAATTCCCTTTACCTTAAGGAAAGTGATGTCACCTTAAGAGAATGGCAGAAACCAAGGATGAGAAGAGCAGTCTCCTCAACAGAAAAGTCTCAGAGGATTTTTCATTTTAAAAGATGATACTCACTGGCAGGAATCTTTCATTGGTGAAGATCGCGATAGTACAGCAAAACTTGTTGAAGAGATTGTTTGGGCCGATGTTTTCTATCTTTAGCTACTTAAGTTGAAATGAGGGAAATACCACAATCAGTGGTATTTTGGAAAGTATGATAAAGATATATAGGGTTGTGAGGATTTTTTTCAAGCTTAGTAACATCAAAAATACTATCGTATTGTATAAATAGTGATGGAGGGGAGCGTGGAAAGGCAGAATAGAAGATGTATAAACATAATGTATACAGTTTCTATTAAGTAATCAATTAAACAGACAAAACATCATTTCAATCTCTTCAGTGTAAAAAAAAATCAAAATCTTAGCTGTCTTCTCCATTAAAAACTAGTAGTGTTTCTTTTTTTCAAATTCTTTATAGTCATTTATACACTGTCTATTCCAGATTTTTATTTTCCTACTTTATAACCTAGGAATGAATTTTTAGAGGCACAATTAATGACTCCATTCTCTTTCACTAATATGAATATAATTATTTCATTGGAAATCACTACTATGTATTATTTTATACTTTATTTCTTCCATAACTTTGTTCATATATTAGACTCATACAGTGCCTACCTTATAAGATATTATAAGATAAGAAATCAGGAGAGATTTAATGTAGAAATAATTATGGTATATGATATCCCTACTTATTCATTTATGCTTATATAACTTCAGAGGTGCTCAAAGAGTTCCACAAATATTGAGTCATTAAAGCTTAGTACCCCTGTGAGGTGCACTTGGTTATTATCATTATAGCTTATTATTATTCCTACAGATCAAGTTTCCCCTGGAGTGCTGAATGGCTCTTGCAGAAAGTGTTGGCTTTTTAATATTCTGCATCTGAGAATCACATTTCAGGCTTATAAAATTAGCTCATTTTTCTTTCTCTTGTGAGTTACCAGCAGCCATCATCCACTTCAGGTGCTCACCAAGCTTTTAGAAAGCCTTCGAGTTAAAAGGGCATTTTGTTTCCTATCAGAGATATGGAGAAAAGGAAAAATACTTGAGGGATAAAAAGTAATCACTGGTGGGTGGTTTGGTTCCCACACAACCAAGCAGTTCTCCAATTTTCAGTGAACACCAACTGGATATTCCACATTTTAACTCAATTCTGACACAATCTACCTGAACACAGCATCAGATCCTGTGGGTTAAGGCCTCAGCCTCATAACACTGCCCCTAGTTCAGACACCAATTACAAGTCTAGATGATCAGACTTCGGACCCACTGGCTAAAACCCGGGGATTCCATGACCCCTTCCTTGAATTGAATAATTTCTTAGGATGGCTCACAGAGCTCAGGCAAACATTTACTTATGGTTACCCATTTTTTATACAGGATATAGATGAACAGCCTGATAAACGGGTACATTGGGCGAGCCTGGAGCCTGGAGCAGAAGGTCCTCAGTACGGGTGCTTCTGTGTCCCTGGAACTGAGATTTGTCACCACCCCCTAACCCCCACCCCTGCCCCCAGCACCTGGATACCTTCCACCTGAAAGCTCTCCAAACCACATCATTTTGGATTTTTATGGAGGTTTCATTACACAAAACATGGCTGATTACATCATTGGCCATTGGTAATTGAACTCCTATCTCTAGTCTCTCCTCCACAAAAATCTCAAAGGTGGTATTTGGAAAGTCCCTAAGAATGGGGGGTGGTTGCCCTTGAACCAACTTTGTGATTAGAGGTTGGAACTTTCAACACCACCTCATTAGCATAAATTCAGGTGTGGTTCAAAAAGGATTTGTTGTGAATAACAAAAGGCAATTTTATCACTCTTATCACTTAGAAACTCCAAGGGTTTTAGGACTTCAGTGCAAGGAATGCAATGAAGACCAAACACTGATTTCTTATTATAAATCACAACATCACAGTAGGTGTCATGTAAATTACTGGTAACTTAAATAGTATCAAAATACAGAGTATTTAAATGAATCAGTGTGGTCTTACATACAATCTTCATACAGTAAAATGTCAGTTGGACTTACAGAAGTACACACAAAGAATGAGCTGATTTTTAACACAACAGCAATGTTTTGGCCTCCTTTCTGCATCATATTACAGAAGCCACCAGTAAAATCAATAATGGCAAAGTAATGATGAAACATGATATATAACTATATATGTATATATATGACTATATAACTACATATATAGCTATATATATATAAAAAACTAAACCATGTGTTTTGTATTGGCTATTACAAATAAAAGACCTTGAAAATATTAAAACATGTTTAAAAAATTTTTTTTAACATTTGTTCATTTTTCAGAGACAGAGACAGAGTACAAGCAGGGGAGGGGCAGAGAGAGAGGGAGACACAGAATCCGAAGCAGGCTCCAGGCTCTGAGCTGTCAACACAGAGCCCAACACAGGACTCAAACTCACTAACGGTGAGATCGTGACCTGAGCCGAAGTCAGATGCTTAACCAACTGAGCCACCCAGACGCCCCAAGAAGGTGCTGGTTTTAAAGTAAGTGTGATAATATGAATATTCAAATAATGTACTTTTAGAAGTACACAAATTATACACATATAAGCAATATGTTATCTAGTAAGTACACAAATTAACACATAAACAAGTGGGGATGTAATTTTGAAAAGTTACAATTTATAATGTGAACAAATAACTTTTGGGCTAAAAGGCTTTTCACTCAAATTAGACAATTTCAGATACATGAAAGTTTACATCTGAATAAACACCTTCTATAAAAAAGTTTAACCTTATTCTTAACTTTACATAGGTTGTCACATATACCCAGTATCTCCTTTTGTATTTGTTCTCAACAGTAGAAATAATTGTTTACAAATTATCAACAGGGCAGAAAACTCAGTTTTGAGAAGTGTACCCTTTAAAATTTAAGAATTAAATATTTGCAGCATGTTAAATAACTTGGATTTAAATAAAATTTAAAAAGCAAATAAATATCTGAAACAGATATGGGTTTAGAATTCTTTGTAGTTCTAGTCTCTTCTGGTAATTTTCTTAAAAAAAGTGCTAGTAGTCTTAAATCTTTTTTTTTTTAGTTCCCTTTGAAGACTAATCATTTGAAATATATGTAAAAATGGAAATCACTAACTAGAAAGTTAGCAATTCCATTTTCCCCCTTTATTATTTTTAAAGCTGTCCATAAAATATAAACTTAAAACATAAATTTAAGCTTGTATTTGCTCACGTAGGAAATATGTTCTAGTCATACACCAAAGCAACGTAACAAAATTGTTATCATCACTAAACAAGTGGTTGTATGCTGGCTTCAGGGGCCACTGGGGAAAAAGCAGGCATGGACTCCAGGGATTCTATTCTCAACTAAGTCCAAGTGGTTATGTTTTGTTATTATAGGAAAAAGATAGGAAAAAAGATAGGAAACAGATAGGCTTCAGTAGGCAGAGAGGGGAAGGATAGGAGCTGAGGTCTCTGTGTGGGGAAAAACACAAATTTTGTAACAATGCTGGGAGGATCTGACCACAGCAAACCCCTTTGAGCTTAAGGTTCCTCTTGAGAATCTAATAGATCCACCTACTCCCCTCAGGAACCTGACAAAAGACCTGACTAAAAATCAGTAGACTATAAAACTTACGACCCACAAAGAGCAGTATGGCCATAGACCACCCCTTATACAATGGAAAACAAGCCAATCAGGAATGGACAACCCAGAACCTAGAGTTATCCAGCCAATAAGGGCAGAACCTGAGAAGGAATGAGGGGGAAGGGAAGGTAGCCTGACCACAACCTTATAAAATAAGGACCTTTGCCTACTGTTACCTGCATTCACCTTCAAGGGTCTCCTCTCTGTAAAGAGGGCTTTCGTACTATTCTTACTTTCTGATCTGATGTGTCCACCTCTTCATTCTTTGAAGCAGGGAGACAATGAGCCCTAGGCATTAAGGTTAAAAAAATTTTTTTAAATCCTGGAAAATACTGGAGTTCTATGGAAGATGTTGCTTAAAGAAATAGGTTCACAACTAAAATAGTAATAAAAAATTCTGAAAACCACTGATTAAAGGAAAAGAATCTACCATAAAAAAAAACAACAAAAAAAACCAAAAACAAGCAAAAAAAAAAAAAAAAA
>NC_064816.1:101045005-101121738 GCF_023721935.1 Panthera uncia | reverse complement strand
AAAAAAAAAAAAAAAAAACTCATGAATTTGCTGGTGATTCTTCTTTCTCTCTTGAGAAACTGGCTAGGGAGAACACATCCAGCTAATCTTTCCCCCCACCCCCCACCCCCATTATTCTATCAAGTTAGTTTTGGTTACATCTCATCTAACTTCAGATCATGCTACTTGATACAAGTTTTTTTTAACTGTAATTAGAACATTTAACTGTAAGCTGGCAAAAAATGCTTGAGTAAATATCAATTAAAACAAAAGTTTAAAGCAAGTTTTAAGTTCAGTTCAAACAAAAAGTTTTAGATTCAAAAACAAAACCAAAATCTTCTTTGTGATTGGGCAATTATTTTAAAAGTACACATTCAGGGAAAAGAAGTCACCAAATATTTGGGTGAATACTCAGGAAGAGAGGATAGGTGGGTGGGCCACTTGGGATGAAAACTGAAAAACAGACAAGATTGAGGGATTTAAAAAAAATGTCCAAATAAATTTCACAGAAAAAGGGAAGAGAATGAGCAAAGTATAGAAAATGGAAATAACTATTTCCAAAGAATGGCAAACATCTCAATTTGGCCTGAACACAGGTGAAGGCAATGACAGGAAAAAGGAATATGAATTTAGGTGGGGCCAGACAATGAAAGGTTCTCAACACCAACAGTAAGGGCCTGCCTGGGCTTTTTTTTTTTTTTAGTTACAGAGTCGAGATACTACAGAGGTAGAACAGACAGAATTGACAACAGAATGGAAGCTATGTGGAGGAAAGAAAAATCAAAGATGATGCAGAAGTGGAATTTGGGTAAGAACTAACAGGACCTGAGAGCTTTGAAGTAATGGACTTTCAGTATCTACCAGGATTGTTTATATGAAGAGAATTTCAAAAGTACAACCAATATACTTGACTGATACAAACTTTATTTTTCATGCCAAAATGTTTACAAATTTTATTTTTTCATACACAATTACAAGAGCAACAGTTATAAGTAACTAAAAAAATAGCATTTGGGGGCACTTCTATTCCTTTTGCTAACATAAGCATGTTTTGTTACATGAACAGCAACAATAATTACAATTACAGAATTGTTTAACTTGGGAATTTAGTGTTAGGATGGAGGCTAATCCATGAAACAAGCAAAGAGTAAGTGCCCAAACATAGTCTTTTATTCTATATTCTTTATTCCATAATTAGAATCTACCCAGTAATGCCATCATTCAAATATCTGACCAGTTAGGTCAACTCAGCATTTTCCAAACTCTTACTTAATTTAGTTCTACAAGTGAATCTAAGACAAAACACACAAGGCATAGCTTGCTGATATCTGATGCCTAAAACAAACTGTTACATAATGAAGTTATGAATCTTTTGCAACTTGGCATGTGTTCCATCTCACACAAGAACTAAAAGATGAATAGTACCTACAGCACTGAGAGTCACTCCACCACAGCTGATACAGTATCTCCCAGACTTCTAGTTTCTAAAATTCTGGGGGAAGTGAGACAATTTGAACAGTAATAGTCTACACGGTAGTAATATTACCTCTTGGCCATTGGCCCAATACTAGTCCTTTTTGTTTTTTAGTATACAAAATATGCTGAAAACATTTCCTTAAACACATTTCAATTAATGTAATTAAACAGAAGGCAACAATTTCCTTCTATAAGAGTTATTTAGCTATGAAAAACTTGCCATATATTTGTTAAATTAATTTACGGAATATTTTTAGGGTCAATACAGATATTTAATTTAGAGCCTATGCTAAACATGTGTAAAAAGAACTACAAACATAATCACATTCGGTTTTTTTTTTTAAACTGGAAATTACCATTTTTATCCCTATAGTAATTTTATAAATATATCACTTGCTTTTATCCAAATTAAGGATAAATTTCAAAAATCCACTGTGAAATTTACATTCTCACTAAGCACAAAAATACACAAATATTAGTTCTAATCAGAAATTTAAGCTAAGTGAAAATCTTCACTCTGAAATAAGTAGACCTGGGATATAGAAGTAAAAGTTTTGATCGAAGCAGATCACAAATATATTCTGTTTTCATGTAAAAATAATTTTTTTTAAAGAAATAATGTTTAACAGTCTTTTAACCCCATCTTTTCAAACACATATTTTTCTTTTAAAATAAAATAGTTTCAGATAAACATTTCATTTAAAATCTGATTTTACAAAAAAGAAATAAAATTAATTATTCTTAGATGTATTTGAGCCAGGTAGTTGCTGCTTCCAGATGTTATGAGCTACAAATCGATTTATGACACTATGGTAAGTAACCTTTGGCTTCCAACGTAATAACTCGAAATTCAATTCACACTGCCTACCAAAGAAGTCTGATGTATATTTGTAAATTTAAAATTTTACATCTTTTAAAAAGAAAAAAATCCAAACAGATAAGTATGAATTATTTTAAAAATCAGTGATAAGCCATTTTTTATCACACCAAAGATCTATAAAATTATAATAAAGTCTCCTAATAGTATTTTTGAAAATACTATCAAAAACTTCAAAATCTTATATATATTAAGTACAACAACCAATATATTTTTAGAAAGAAAACATCTTCAAAGGCTGAAAAGGAAATATGCTATTTTTAAGAGCAATGATGTTTGAGTCAATCAGACATGTTTTCAATCTGAAATCTGCCACTTCCAAGCTTATGCATATTTCTTAACTTCTCTAAAACTCTATTTCCTCAGATTTAAAATGGGGAGCAACGTCAGTAGCTACCTTAGAGGGCTTTCTGAGGAATAATCAGATAATGCACATAAGAGATTGCTGCAGTATCTGACAAAGTAACTAATAGATATTAGCTAGACTGAGCAGTGACTTCCTTTGGGGTCAAGTACCCAACAAACTATTTTCTTAAATAAAATGTAATCATTATATAAAGAATTATTTATCTAAGAATTAAAAAAAAAATGGTGTGGAAGGGGGTTGGAGACATTCCGTACAACAAAACACCCCTATATTGCAATAATGATACGTTTATTGTATTTTGGCAATCACTTTCTCTCTATTGTAACACTTACTATATCACTTCCAAAATACAATTCAGAAGATCTAAACTGAATTTTTTTGTCACAAATCTTAGAGAAAATAATTACCTCATTGGCCTAAATAAATGAAAAAGGCACAGAAAAACTGTTCACAAATAAAACCACAGTTATTTACATATTATGTACCATAGTAAAGACGGTTATTTGGCAATTTCAAGCAATTTATCTGGTATCTAATATTTTCACACTGTTCTTATTTCAAATCTCAAATACATTAACCTCTATTATTTATATATAGCCTTGTGTGACAACCTATCAGTCATATCTTTATTGGAATGATCAAGAAATACTAAATTTTAACAGAAAAATTCAGCTATAGATTATGCTCCAAAGTATTTCACAAATGCTCATTTTCCATTTAAAATATTTCAGGTACCAACTTAAAGATATGCAAATCTTAGTCCATCAGTATTATTTTGATTGTCACTAGGAACTATGTGAATGTTTTCTCTGATTTTTAATCATACTAACCTGAGTCAACAGGGCTTCTCAATGGACTCTATTTTAAATGACAGAGCACACACATAGGAGACAGAAAAATTAGGTATGGCCCCCTAAGATTATTTACTGAATATGTGATCTTCAGCAAAGTCCCTTAACTTTTCTCCATGCCACGTCTCCTCTTCTAAAAGATAAGGACCCTGCCCCGCTCCTTTGTCTGACTCACAGGGCCAGGTAAATTATATAAGAGAAACATGAAAGCTTTTACAAGGGCATATGTTAGATACATATAATATCAACACACAGAGACTTGTTATAGTATTGGATTTGGTTAGGATGACCAGTCTATTAAAAGTGTAATTTAAGAAAAAGTTATTCTTGAGAGTATCAGGGGGAAAAAATTATAACATCTTTACCAAATCCTTTGAATAAGATCTGAAAGCAGTTTTAAAAAATATATTGCTATCTATCCTATTACTATGTAAGAAAAAATACACTGGACAATGCTCATTCACCTTCCCTGTGTTTTTTTCTTTTTTTTTTCTTTTTTTAATGGCTGTAATTCTGTTTCACCTGAATGTATTTTTGTAATTTTATTAACTTATACCTGCTCTGTTCCAAGCTTATTCTGGCAAGTTATTTAAAACTTCTCTGAAAGTAGTCACAGGTGATCTTTTTTTCTACTACAGGTTTGCACTTATCTTAAATTCTAGGTTTTTCTACCTTATGCTTCATGGAAAGTAGGTACAATAAAGTTTTAATTTTTAAAAATGAAGAAAAAATATCCAAAACCAAGTCACTAAAAGCAAATGTTCCTTCACTTTCCTGTATCTTCAGCAAATACTATGCATGCACTCCAAAAGGATATCAGACCACAAGTCAATAGAAAAATCCATTCAACTTACACTACATACTCTTGTGAAGTTAAAAGATAAACCCGGATTGATTTCTGAAGGAGGCATATCTGAAGGGTGATTATGAAAAAATGAAGGGTGATTTTGAAGTAAGGACAAGGAGAGAACAGAATATGATAAACATTTTTGAAACACTTTATGATTTACAGTCAGTGAAATACTATCATCTCTAGGTAACTCACTAAATGAGAAGAAGCCTGACAGGTGACTGGTCAGGTATACAGAAAGATTTGGAAGCCCTAATATAGATGATTGTTGGTTAAAGTCACAGGACTAGAAATTTTGAAGCAAAAGAGGGTCTAAATAATAGTCACTGAAAGATCAAAAGACAGAATGAGGGGAAAATGAAATGAGAATGATTTGAAAAATACAAATAGAATCGAAACATTAGAGGAGTGTTCAGTTTCAAGGAGAATAGGAGTAGTCAAAAAGCATAGAAGAAAAAAACATGAAGGCTGGGTTTGACTAGCGAGTCTATAACAAATGTAATGGGGTGACTTTAAAAGCAACAATGGGTGAGTTAGCAACGATTAAGGTAAAACAACAGTCCAAAAAAAAAAAGTGTATTCTACCCATTTAAAATGTTCACTCAGGAAAACTTGGGGAAAATTATAATAACACTAAGGGGAGACCTGAGTGTGTTTAAAGGCAGAAAGGAGACTTCATTAGCTCTAAATAATTAAACAAAGCTTGTGTGTAACAGCTGAGAGAGTCCGACTGATAAACAGGTATGTTTCAGACCTAAGTTAGGCACTTTGAGGGAAAGGGAACCTGACTTCTGTCTCTAGGGAACAGAAAGAAATTAATCTCAAGCCACTTATTTATTTATTTATTTTTTTGGTATCACAGTTGGTCCCTACCCTCAGTGGTATATATTTACAAGGTAATTAGAACTTGGTAAGTGAAAAGGCACAAAGCCCAAACAGAAAATGGTATTAAAAATATAAGATGACAAAATGCAAAAGTCAATAATTTCCACTTGAAAACAATTTTAAATAAAATCCAAACAAAAAGTTGAAAATTTAAAAACGTTAACTGCTAGAGGCTTGATATCCATGTGATGTGCAAAGTGATTAAATTTTTAAAAAGCATAATATAGGTTTAATTTTTATATAGCCACCATCATTTAATAAGATTTCTTGGAGAATTTCTACCAAAGACACAATTTCCTCCTTGAAAACAGGCATAAAATGGGAAACATTGGGTGACTCGGGTACCAAAGAGTTGTGAAAAGTGTCTCCACAACTTGTTAGTCTGAAAAGCAACATTAAAAAAAAAGTGGAGCATCAAAACACTTTATTTCAAAATCACTTGATGCCTGATCCTGTATGTAACTGGAACCATATTCACATTCTATAAGTTTCTGAATTTCAATTTCGCGTTTTATTTATTTTTATGAGCAACTTACTTTATTTTGAATCTGTACTTTATCTGACATTTATTTAAGCTGTATAAAAGCCATGCACAGTTTATTTACAATATTATACATTAACGATGTTTGAAGACTACACAAAAATTTCACAAAACTTACTTAGATGGAAAGACATGTGAAACAGGGAGCTTTCAAAAATTTTAGATTCAGAATTTTGCAAAGATTATTTTGCTTTCTACTGTTCTGCAAGCACTGGCTTGAAATAAGACTGACAAAAACGTGCAAATGAGTAGAATTTCAACAAATGAAAAACTACAAATGTTTAGCTAAAAGCTAAAATATCTTGAAATCCTACTATGTAGCAATGGGAATTTATAAAACAGAAAAAAAAAGGTTATTTTTAAAAAGTCTTTCATGAATAACAGGCTCTCAGTAATATTCTATAAAAACGTTCAGAAATAAAGTTTCTCAAATTATGTCCATCATCAAAGTTAGGTTTTCAGTAGTGGCCGAAGCTGTGAATTGTAAATTATTTACTGTCCTACATGGGAAGTCTCAATTTCCCCCGCTAGGGAGAGGGGGAGAAGAAAATCAATTGGCAAATTTAGATTCAAGTAAAAGATCCTGGTACAGACAACATGAACACAGAGTGGATCGCTGCAGTAATGTTCGAGTCCACATACTTTTACTTGTACCCCTAAAATGGAAGGTGTAAACTTTAGGTTTCTTCAATTTAAGATCTCCTATCAGGAAGTAAGTACCTCATTCTTCAGAGTTCTAGAAAATATCGATAGGGATTTCTTCTTCTCCACTGGCATATCATTCAATTTTTACTGTTGTGGCTGAAGTACATTTAGATATTCAGACTGCCCCAACTGATAAGTTGTGTTCCTTCCACAATCAACATACTGGTATCTTTCCTGGGATATCTGTTCAGAGTGTCCAAAGTATGTTGTTGTCACAGTAACTCTAAAAAAGAAAAATTGGGAGACACAACAACAACAAAAAAACTCAAATAGGGAGACACATTATTATTTACATAGAAGTTTTGTGAACTGAGAATACTTTCATATAGCAAAATTTTCTCCAGGGAGAGACTGATTAATGATAATATTGTGGACATGGGCCACTCAGGGAATATTTGCCCAACAGGTATCATAAATGCTGGTTTAGCAAGCCCTACTCCAATAATTATACACAAGAAATACCATGTTTTCAGAACATTTATCATTACTTAAAAATATGTAAGTTCATTTCACTTTTAAAAACAAAATTCTCTCATCACAGGAAAATTCTTTCATTCTTTCATCACATTTTGGACCATTAGCTGATGGTCCAAACACCAAACCTATAACCTACAATGTTTTAATGGCCTAGAATAACACCCAATTTGCACATTAGTAACAGTACTTCTTATAACTGTGAAGGACTATTTACCATAGATAACAGAACAATGGATGCTGAGCTTTGTCCTCTTTTTCATCCCAACACCTGCCATTTTCCTGTGTTCTTGCAAGGTCTAGATTCACTCTTCAGCAGCCATGTGATCCTTCACTACTTCTCCGAGCTCCGATTTCCTCATTCTTAAAGTGGGATAATATTTACTCATCTCATCGCACTCTTTTAAGGCTTCAAACCCGACTGAACTGATACTTATAAAGGTGTTGTGTATGCTATAAGCCAAAGTTATAAATCTAAAGTTTAAAAAATAAATATTTCTTTCAAAAAAAATTCATACTTACTGCATCATGAGTACGATATTATGTACTTTGATTGATATCAGTGTACAAAAATCACTGTTAAAAAGAAAAAAACAATGTGAGTAAACATGGCTATATTATAATTTAAAATCACTTAATTAGGATTCCTTTCCCTATGTTAAAACTAAGAGATATGATACAGAAGACATACATAAGTATTTATTGATGGAACGTTTTCTACACCTAATAATGATAAAGATTTTCATGACTTTTTATTCTAAAAACAGACATGTTTTACTACAGCAATTGTAGAGTTGTTGCACACTGGCTACAAATTACTGCTACTTTTTATTCATCTTTTGAAATTGTAGTAAACAGTTTGTTAGAAATTCTGTATCAGCCTGATACCATAAAAGATGATAAAAAAATATCTTTTTTTTTTTTTTACTTAAGAGTTAATAATCACTTAGACCCAATGTAAAAGCTTTAGAAATTCAATAAGAGAACATTACACAATACTAGCATTTTTAGTTCTGCTATACTAAAGTCAACAAATGCTAAAATGTGTGAGACTATGGTTCTTATAGTAAATAAAGTGACATGGTGTGCTGAATGGGAAAATTATGCAGCCAAGAATTCTTTATCCAGCAAGGCTGTCATTCAGAATACAAGGAGAAAAAAAGAGTTTCCCAGACAAACAAAAGTAAAGAAGTTTGTGACTACTAAACCAGCCCTGCAAGGAAGAGGGACTGGGGGGGGGGGGGGGGGCGGGCGCAGAAAAGACCAAGGCAATGAAGAATAAAAAGGACCAGAGAACATCACCAGAAACACCAACTCTACAGGTAACACAATGGCACTAAATTTATGTTTCAATGATCACTCTGAATGTAAATGGTCTAAATGCTCCAATCAAAAGACATAGGGTATCAGAACGGGTTTAAAAAAACAAACAAACAACCCACACACAAAAACAAGACCCATCTACATGCTGCCTACACAAGACTCATTTTAGACCTAAGACACCTGTAGACTGAAAGTGAGGGGATGGAGGGGCGCCTGGGTGGCTCAGTCGGTTAAGCGTCGGACTTCGGCTCAGGTCACGATCTCGCAGTCCATGAGTTCGAGCCCCGTGTCGGGCTCTGGGCTGATGGCTCAGAGCCTGGAGCCTGCTTCCCATTCTGTGTTTCCCTCTCTCTCTGTCCCTCCCCCATTCATATTCTGTCTCTCTCTGTCTCAAAAATAAATAAACGTTAAAAAAAATAAAAAATAAAAAAAAAAAAAAGAAAGTGAGGGGATGGAGAACTATCTGTCATGCTAATGGACATCAAAAGAAAGCCAGAGTAGTCATACTTATATCAGACAAACAAGATGTTAAAACAAAGACTATAACAAAAGAAGAAGAAGGTATTCTATCATAATTCAGAGGTCTATCCATCAAGAAGATCTAACGACTGTAAATATTTATGCCCCCAACCTGAAACACCCAAATATATAAATCAATAATGATAAACATGAAGAAACCTACTGATAATAAAACCATAATAATAAAAGAGTTTAATACTCCGCATACAGCAAATCAACAAGGAAACAATGTCTTAGAATGATACAATGGACAGGATGAACTTAACAGATATATTCAGAATATTTCATCTTAAAGCAACAGAACAGACATTCTTCTCGAGTGCTCATGGAACATTCTCCAGAATAGATCATATACCATGTCACAAATCAGTCAGGTCCAAAAAGATCAAGACCATGCCACACATATTTTCAGATCACAACACTTTGAAACTTGAAGTCAACCACAAGAAAAAATTTAGAAAGTCCTCAAATATGTGGTGGTTAAAGAACATCCTACCAAAGAATGAATGCGTTAACCATGAGATTAAAGAAGAAATAAAAAAATACATGGAAGCAAATGAAAATGAAAACATGACAGACCAGAACCTTTGGGATGCAGCAAAGGCAGTCCTAAGAGGGAAGTATATTGCAATAAAGAACTACTTCAACGGGGTGCCTGGGTGGCTCAGTCGGTTAAGCATCTGACTTCGGCTCAGGTCACGATCTCACGGTTTGTGAGTTTGAGCCCCGTGTTGGGCTCCGTGCTCATAGCTCAGAGCCTGGAGCCTGCTTCAGATTCTGTGTCTCCCCCTCTCTCTGTCCCTCCCATGCTCATGCTCTGTCTCTGTCTCTCAATAATAAATAAACGTTAAAAAAAATTAAAACAAAAAAGGGCCTACTTCAAGAAGAAAAGTCTCCAAATACACAACCTAACCTTACACCTAAAGGAGCTAGAGAAGAACCAGCAAATAAGGCCTAAAGCTAGCACAAGAAAGGACATAATACAGAAAAAAAACAATATAGAAACAGCAACAAAAAACGTGTAACAGATCAATGAAACTAAATAATGGTTCTTTGAAAGAATAAACAAAATTGATAACCTCCTAGCTGGACTTATCAAAAAGAAAAGAGAGGACCCAAATAGAAAAAACTCACAAATGCAAGAGGAGAAATTACAACCAATACCAGAGAAATACAAACAATTATAAGAGAATACTATGTAAAATTATATGCCAACAAACTGGGCAATCTAGAAGAAATGGACAAATTCCTAAAAATTCACAAACTACCAAAACTGAAACAGGAAGAAATAGGAAATTTGAAGAGATGCGTAATCAGCAAAGAAAATGAATCAGTTATCAAAAATTTCCCAATAGGGGCGCCTTGGTGGCTCAGTCGGTTAAGCATCAGACTTTGGCACGGGTCATGATCTCATAGCCCTCTGTGCTGACAGCTCAGAACCTGGAACTTGCTTCAGATTCTGTGTCTCCCTCTCTCTGCCCCTCCCCCACTGACACTGTCTCTTCTTCTCTCTCAAAAATAAAAAAACAATAAAAAAAATTTTTTTTTTTTTTTTTTTTTTTTTTTTAAATCTCCCAACAAATAAGAGTCATGGGCCAGATGGCTTCTCAGGGGAATTCTATCAGACATTTAAAGAAGAGTTGACACCTCTTCTTTTCAAATTGTTCCAAAAAATAGGATGGAAGGAAAGCTTCCAAACTCATTCTATGAAGACAATATTACCTTGATTCTAAAACCAGACAAAGACCCCACTAAAAAGGAGAATTACAGGCCAATATCCTTGATGAAACTGGATGTAAAACTTCTCAACAAGATCCTAGCAAATAGAATCCAACAAAATATACATTAGAAGAATTATTCACCATGATCACGTGGAATTTATTCCTGGGCTTCAGGGCTGGTTCAATATTCGCAAATCAATCAATATGATACACATTAATAAAAGAATAAGAACCATATATCCTCTCAATAGATGCAGAAAAAATATTTGACAAAATACAGCATCCTTTCTTGATAAAAACCCTCAAGAAAATAGGGATAGTAGGAACATACTCCATCATAATAAAGGCCATATATGAAAGAGCTACAGCTAATATCATCCTCAATGGGAAAAAACTGAGATCTTTACCCCTAAGGTCAGGAACACGACAGGGATGTCCACTCTCACCACTGTTGTTCAACATAGTACTGAAAGTCCTAGCCTCAGCAATCAGAAAACAAAAATAAATAGAAGCCATACAAATGGCAAGAAAGAAGTCAAATTTTCACTCTCTGCAGATGACATGACACTCTACGTGGAAAATTTGAAAGAGTCCATCAAAACACTACTAGATTTCAGGGTGCCTGGGTGGCTCAGTCGGTTGAGCATCTGACTTTGGCTCAGGTCAGGATCTCACAGTTTGTGAGTTCGAGCCCCGCATCGGGCTCTGTGCTGACAGCTCAGAGCCTGGAGCCTGTTTCAGGCTCTGTGTCTCCTTCTCTCTGCCCCTTCCCCGCTCATGCTCTGTCTCTCTCTGTCTCTCAAAAATGAATAAACATTAATAAACAAACAAAAAAAAACTAAACTAAAAAAAACAAACAAACACTGCTAGATTTCATACATGATTTCAGCAAAGTCACGGGATATAAAACCAACATAGAGAAATCGGTTGCATTTCTATACACCAATAATCCTTTGCAGAAAGAGAAATCAAGGAATTGATCCCATTAACAAATGCACCAAAATCAGTTAAGATACACAGGAATAAATATAACCAAAGAGGTAAAAGATCTGTATGCTGAAAATTATGAAAGCAATTGTAGACATCACAGGGAAAAGGAAAAACATTCCATGTTCATGAACTAGAAGAACAAACATTGTTAAAATGTCAATACTACCCAAAGCGATCTACACATTCAATGCAATCCCTATCAAAATAACACCAGCATTCTTCACAGAGCTAGAGCCAACAATTCTAAAATTTTTATGAAACCAGAAAAGGCCCTGAATAGTCAAAGCAATCCTGAAAAAGAAAACCAAAGCTGGAGGCATCACAATTCTGGACTTTAAGCTGTATCACAAAGCTGTAATCATCATGACAGTATGGCACTGGCAAAGAAACACATAGGTCAATGGAACAGAATAGAGAACCCAGAAAGGGACCCCAAAATGTATGGCCATAATCTTCAACAAAGCAGGAAAGAATATCCAATGGAAAAAAGACAGTCTCTTCAGCAAATGGTGTTGAGAAAACTGGACAGGGACATGCAAAAGAATGAAATTGGAGCACGTTCTTACCCTGTATACAAAAATAAACTCAAAATGGATGAAAGACCTAAATGTAAGACAGGAAACCATTAGAATCGTTCAGGAGAAAACAGACAGCAACCTCTCTGACCTTGGCCAGAGCAACTTCCTACTAGACATGTCTTTGGAAGCAAGGGAAACAAAAGCAAAAATGAACTATTGGGACCTCATCAAGATAAAAGGCTTCTGCACGGCAAAAGAAACAATCCACAAAACTAAAAGGCAGCCTACAGAATGGGAGAAGATATATGCAAATGACGTATCAGATAAAGGATTAGTATCCAAAATCTATAAAGAATTTATCAAACTCAACACCCAAAAAATAAATAATCCACTGAGGAAATGGGCAAAAGACATGAATAGACACTTTTCCAAAGAAGACATACAGATGGCTAAGAGACACATGAAAAAATGCTCAACATCACTCATCATCAGGGAAATACAACTCAAAACCACCATGAGATATCACGTCACACCTGTCAGATTAGCTAAATGAACAACTCCAGAAACAACAGATGTTGGTGAGATGTGGAGAAAGGGGAATACTTCTGCACTATTGGTGGGAATGCAAACTGGTGCAGCCACTCTGGAAAATAGTACAGAGGTTCCTCCAAAAATTAAAAATAGAACTACCCTACGACTCAGTAATTGGCACTACTCAGTATTTATCCAAAGGATACAAAAATGCTGATTCAAAGAGACACATGCACCACAATGTTTAGAGCAGTGCTATCAACAATAGCCAAATTATGGAAAGAGCCCAAATGTCCATCAATTGATAAATGGATGAAGAAGATGTGTGCGTGTGTGTGTTGGGGGGGGGTGTGTGGTGTGTGTGTATACATCTGTACACACATGTACACACACACACACATATATATAATGTACACATACATACAATGGAATATTACTCAGTGATCAAGAAAGAATGAAATCTTGCCATGTATTATGCTAAATGAAATAAGTCAGTCAGAGAAAGACAAACATGATTTCACTCATATGTGGATTATAAGAAACAGATGAAGATAGGGGAAGGGAAGGAAAAATAAGGTAACATAGAAGGAAGCAAACCATAACAGACTCTTAAATAAAGAAAACAAACTGAGGGTTGCTGGAGGGGAGGTCAGTGGGAGGGATGGGCTAAACAGGTGATAGGCATTAAGGAAGGCACCTGTTGGAATAAGCAGTGGGTGTTATAAGTAAGTGGTCAATCGCTGGATTCTACCCCTGAAACCAATATTACACTATATGTTAACTAACTTGAGTTTAAATAAAAATAAATACTTTTTAAAAAGGTGACAAGGTGTATTTGACCTTAATTATGAAAAATAAGAAAAAATGAATATTAAGGGTATAGACACATACTACACATAAATATTATGCATGTTGACAAGAGAGAAGACAATAGAGATGATCAGAGGCCAGAAGTATTCCAAATGTGATTTCCTGACTGCTAAGATTGTGGGAAATCAAAAAGATATCTGTAAACTCTATTCTTGATATTTTATAATTTAATGAGAGAACATTATTCAAATATCAAAACTTACTACATATAACTCATTTCTTCTGCTATGATAGTAGGTACTGTATAATCGATCTGAAAGACAAAAAGTGAAAAAAAGGCAACTAGAAAGAGGAGCAAAGCATCAAAGATTTCAGACATGTTTCACAATTTCAAAGAGTTAGAAATCTCTCCTTTTGCATGGCTGAGTCTAAGACTTTCTCTTATACGTGCAAAGAACACATGTCAAGTTTGTGAGGAAATCCTCCCCCTCCCTCAGATTAATATGATATAGAAAGTCAAAAGTCATTGAACTCCTCCAAAGTATCTTATGATGGAAACTTACTTGTTTCATATCCAGTGGGCCAATATTGGTTATGTTGTTTAAGCGAGCCTTTCCAATAACAGTTTTTGAAAACTGAACTTGTGCAGTGATATTTTCAACTTCAACAGAATAATAGTTATTGTTTGTTATATTTAGTGTGTTCTGTAAAAGAAAAGGCAAAAAATGTATAAGCATAACAAATATGTATCCAAAATCAATTTAAAAAAATGACTTCAGAGGTGCCTGGGTGGCTTAGTCCATTAAGCATCCAACTTCAGCTCAGGTCACCATCTCAGTTTGCGGGTTTGGGCCCCACGTCAGGCTCTGTGAGGACAGCTCAAAGCCTGGGGCTTGCTTTGGATTCTGTGTCTCCCTCTCTCTCTGCCCCTCCCCCACTCATGCTCTGTGTCTCTCTCTCAAAAATAAACATTAAAAAAATGACTTCAGCTGTGGCCACACTTCAGTTATTAGGAGGAAGAAAAATATTGCCAAAAATATCAAAGGATATTAAATAAGCTAATTATTTGGTTTTATGATGAATACTATGTACATAGTATGCCGACAATAAGCACACAATTAAAAATTAACAGGTTTACGGGGCGCCTGGGTGGCTCAGTCAGTTAAGCATCCGACTTTGGCTTAGGTCATGATCTCACGGTTCCTGAGTTCAAGCCCCGCATCAAGCTCTGTACTGACAGCTTGAAGCCTGGAGCTTGCTTCAGATTCTGTGTCTCCCTCTCTCTCTCTCCTTCTCCCCTGCTTGTGCTCTCTCTCTCAAAAATAAATAAATGTGAAAAAAAAATTTAAAAATAAACAACAGGCCCAGAAAATGTACATTACAGGAATATAGAAAATGAATGTTAGAAAATGTATTTATGGCCTTAGAAAAATTCTATAAAAATAATTTTTAAATTTCATCTGAATTTCTACTAAATGTTAATATATAAATATCTTCACAGACTATATTAGTAATGTATTTCCTATTCTATCAGGTACAAAAATGATCATTTAAAATGTTAAACTACTTCATATAAACTTTTTTGTCTAAAAGAAATTGGTATTTTAACTTATACATGAGTAGAGATTTCTACTGGGTCACTTTGGAGAAGAAATGGGATAGATTCAAGTCTACTTGTTGGAAAGAAATGGAGCTATATCATTTCTGTACTTAACAGCAGGGGCAATTTCCACAATTCTAATTCACAGTTATGTCAAATTATTTTAGAAAATGAGCAGTGGGAAAAAAATGTTAAATCAAGAAATAACAGATAACAAAACATCTAAAACAGTCATCACAAATGAAAATCAATAGTAACTAAATGATGAATCTTAAATATTCATAAGGCAGATTGTAATGGTTACCATTTATATACAAAGAGCCCTCACAAACTGAAAAGAAAACGACAAAATCTTTAGAGGTAAAAACAAACAAACAAAAAAAGTAAAGCATATGAATAAACAAATCAAAAGAGTACAAATACAATTGGCCAAGAAACACTTAAAAACCCTCAAATTCATTTAGAGTTAGGGATAAGCTAGTAAACTTAATATTCATTAAACTAGTAAAGCTTGTAGAAATCAACAAATTCTATTCTTGGTAGGGATTTGAGCACAAGGGTCAATTTTTACATTACTGGGAAACGTGAAGCATTGCAGCCATTCTGGTAAGTAATCTAGCAATATCCATTAAAATAAAAATACATATAGCCTTTGACCTAGCAATCCTACTTTTGAGCATTTATTCCAAAGAAATAAAAACATCAGGATGTGAATGAGAATAGTGGCAAAAACAAAAAGAAAAGAAAGTGAATGACCATCCACAAAAATGATTAGTATTAAATTATTGCATGGAATATTACGCAGCCCATTAAAAAGAATGTAGTAACTCTAAGCCAGAAATTCAGGAGAGATTTCTACAAGGTATTAACAAGTGAGAAAACCAACATGCGTAAAATATGTACAGAATATTCTTTTGAAAATAAATATTACTTTAAGAAAAGCTGACAATGTGAGCTTATATATTAATATAAATATGGAGAAAGATGAAAAGATGCAATAAGGGATAAGTGGAAAGAAGAATCTTAGTAAAAAAGGATTAAAAAAAGAATGTACTAGTGACCGGCAATTACATGATCCCATTTATGTATTAATTTAAATCATAGTTATAAATGTAGAGTTTTTTGTTTTTTTTTTAATTTTCTAATATAGTAGAAATAATCTTTACCTAAATATATAAACATTTTTATCTACTTGGCTCTTAATACCCATGTCAATTTAATTTCTAGACACTGCAGGAAAGAGATTGTTAATTTGAGGTCAATGGACCTTCTGATACAGGCCAAAGAATGGGATTCAGAAGAATCTTGGAATCCTTTATACATGCAAAATAATGTTGGTATAGGTCTTTTTCTGAAGTGCCACATATTAAATTACTATTGATCCAATATTAAAAGGATCAATCATATATTGAAGGCTAGAAAGATAACAAAGATAAACATTAAGAAAGACAAAAAAAAAGGACAAAAAATTTAGTACTATCAGACATATTGTTACTGAGAGCAGTGAGAATCCACTTAATTTGTAAGTCAAGAGAGCATAAGCATAAGCTTTCAAATAATGATTTAAAAAAAAAAAAATTTTAATGTTTGTTTATTTTTTGAGAGAGAGAGAGAGAGACAGAGTGTGAGCAGTGGAGAGGCAGAGAGAGAGAGAGAGATACACACAGAATCGGAAGCAGGCTCCCAGCTCTGAGCTGTCAGCACAGACAGCAGTGTTTTCCTGGACAGTAAAACACTATGGATATTTCCCCATATACTAATTTATAAGAGAAATCAAACAGGCACTTGTACCTTATCTTTAGACACAATACAGGAATAATCTGTTAAAACGGTAAAAATTGTATTTCACCATATATAAGGAAAAGAAAATGTTACCTTTATAACATTTATAGAATCAACCTACTTTTAACACTTTGCAAGAAGCTATTCAAAGGCTGAAAAGTAAACGGACTATAAATATTCTTTTGTCAATAACAGTTTAGTTTATTTACCATTTTAGAGGCAACTTCAAATGCTAAATGATTCTGTATACACAATCACCAGTACTTACTATTTGCCATTTTCGGCACAACCAGAAATGATAGAAAAGATCAACAGCAGATATACAGAAAGCAAACTGACCAGTGTCACATTTAATATTCTCTCAGAGGGACAAAAGTGTACTTAATATAATAAAGGAATGTAGTCAAATATTTTAATGTAATTTTGTACTTACCGTGATATTTAAATATACTGTACGCTTTTGAACATCATAACTGACGTATGCTGATTTTACGCCAATGTATTTCACGTCAATAGAGCGAGGGAAAAGGAAAAACACAGCCAATCCAGAAAGGAGCAGACAGACAAACACAGAAGCCATCACATACAGCTTTCTGAAAACAAAAATGAGAGTATGAAAATACATGTGCATCAAAAATTACATAATGAAACATTTAGAGAAGATATTTTCAACTTGAATTTTTCCCCTATTATACCAGCAGGAAAAGATGTATAATTTTACCATTTTTTTATATTATAAAAGTTAATTAGTAGTGTTGGGTCTGGTCTATAAAGTGTTAAAATGTTCTCCTTAAAAGATGTATGTACCTTTTTGGAGACTGGGATTTCAGGATTACTGAAGGCAGAATATTAACTACAGTGATTCCTAAACGAGGCTGCACACTAGAATTAATTAAGCTGGAGAACTTTATAAAAACAGGGATTTCAAGAGTCCCTTCTCTCCCTTCTGAATTTAGCAGAGCAGAATTTTCATGTGAGTTTTGCCATTATATGATTCCCAAAGTGACTGCTCATCAGAACCACCTGTGAAGCCCTTAAAAGCATAATGACATAACCACATGCCTCATCAATCTCACTAAGTCTCACTAAGACTTTTTGAGTCTCCTCATCCCAAAGTATTTATGTACTCAGTTTTTAAAATATTGTTTACATTAATCAACTCTGTTTTGATGATGCTATTAAGCTGTTTCTTGAAAATCAAGAAAGGGGATAATAATATGCAGATATAAGACAAGAAAAAAAAAAAAAAAAAAAACTTCCATGCCTTTCCTAGTCTTCTAACTCTCCTTGACAGGTATCTCTTCCATCTCCCGCTCTTTATTTCCAATCTCCAGAGATAAAAATTGCCTCTATCTTCAATTTTATCCTCAAAATAGGGTTTCAAAGTAAAATTTTCCTGGTTTCTCCAATAAACACCTCTCAGCTCAAAGCCCACAGCACCTTTTATTTTTTTTTTAAACTAGGTCTTTTATATTACTTAATCTTTTCTTTATGTTCTAGTCATTAAATAAATTCTCATTTTATCCTTTCTCCTACTTTCTCTTCCCCACCAATTCCCAAATGCCTTAATAGACGTAATCTTTGCCTGCCCCACAACTGCTATTTCAGATGAGTCTTGCACATGTTTTATGTTTCTGAGTATTTTGTCTAAGAAAAGAGAACAAAATGGTTTAAAAAAAAAAAATAAAACAAAGATTCGCTAAGTCACTACTACTAGGCCCACACTACTGTTTTGAGCAAACAAAGACGTTCCCACTCACTCACTCTAGATTTCCTCGAAACCTGAGTAGGGTGATGATCACTACTAGATCACCTACTGAATAGTTCAGCACACATTTATAGTACCTACTCTACATCAAACCCCTAAAAAAGGTATAAAAAAAGAGTTCAAAAATCATGACTAAAAAAATCTGAACTTTGTTGAATTTTCTTCTATTTTAGTGTTGTTATTTTTAATTAGTGCTAGGTGAGCCCGCCGTAATCTATTTAGGGTTTAGGGCCTATAAATCAGCTCCAGGTGTTAATATATGATCAATGTCCTAAATTACTCTGCACCCCAAGTTTACAGCCATGAATCTGATGGGATAAACATTCCACATAGTATTTCCTACCAAATTGAAAAACTGGCTAGTACACTGATGAAGACTATAGATGTCTATTATAAAATTCACCAGTCATCATTTTTCTTATGGCTCTAGGGACAGTAATGAATCCTAGGACGTATAGAACTGATAAAGCTATAAAGATCATGTGGCTTATTTGGACTCAAGTTACATTTCTACTTTTGCCATTTCCTACTTGCAACACTTATTGGCAATTTACTTTTTTTCTCCACTCTAAAATGTGTAGATTTGTTTTCAGGATTAAATGATACAGCTAAAATATGCAGACAAAAGCAATACATAAATATAATTTCCTAACTACCTCATCACAACTCCCCCAACTTAAAGAACCACAGTTGTTCGTAAAATATTATAGTTTCACTAAAAAATGAGTCATTGTTTTTTCATTGCACATCTGAAACTCCTAAAAATTCTTAAGGGGCTTCCTACGGTTTTCAGATTTCTTAGCTTACTAATGGTGTGGACCTTGCTATTTTCTCAAGCTTCATCTCTACCACTTTCCAACAGCAGCATTTACTTTAGGCAAACATCTGAATGCCAGCCTGTTACTCTCATCTATGCACATACTGTTCCTTCTGTCGAAACGGTCTACCTCAACTTTTTCTACTTTGCTAAGATTCAGCTAATGCTTCATCTTCTTTGGAGCCTTCCCTAATTCCATAAAATAATTTAGATTCTACCATACTCTGCTCTCATAGTACTCTGGAAATACCTCTAACAGGTAAGACAAAGGTACTATAATCACTAGCTTACATGTCTATCTCCTCGATAAATTCATAATTCCCTTATACCAAAGATACTTTTGAAAAATTTGTATCCCAGGCCTTAGAACAGTGACTGATTTCACAGGTACTCAATAGGTGTCTAGGTTGCCGTCCAACAGCATTCTTCTCTTCATATTTCATTCTGAATACTTACTATTGCTATGTATTTAAATTCACTCCTTTTTCCTGAAGTGTCTAATTTGCTGTTAACTCTTCCCATGTAGTTTTCATCTTATTCAGATATTGTAGTTTTCATTTCTAAACATTCTATTTGGATATTTTTAAAATATCTTCCATGTCTATTCTTAAGCCCCATCTCTTGAAACTACAGAATATAGTTAAATTAAGTATTTCACTGTCCTTGTCAAATGCTTTCTTCTATGCCATTTATTGGTCTGTTTCTATAAATGGTCTTTCCCATTATGGGCTATATTTTTCATCTTCTTTTCATGCTTGGTAATTTTTAATTGGATGACAGACTCATATATTTTACCATGTTGAATGCAGGATAGTTTGGAATTCCTACATATACTCTTGAGCTCTGTATTGGGATATAGTTGAGTTTCTTGAAAAGAATTTAAACCTTTTGACGTTTGCTTTTAGGCCTTGTTAAGCATGAGTACTGCAGCTTTTAATCTAGGGCTAATTCTGTTACTGTGGAAATAACCTTCTGAGTACTCCACCCGATTCCCTCTGAATTATGAGATTTTCCACACTGATTGGTGGAAACTATCTCTGGTCCTATATAGGCGTTAGGGACTGCTCCCTCTGTTTTGTTTTGTATGGTTCTTCCTTCAGCCTCAGGGGCTTTCTTCACACATATACACTGATCAGTACTCAGCTAGACACTCACAGAGTACCCAGTGGTAACTCTCTATCCTCTGGTACTTTGCCCTACTAACTGTGGTCTTGGCCTCCGAGATTCCCAGGACCATCTATCTCCTCAGTTTAGGGGTACTGCTAAGCTCTGTCTGCACTCTTTCCATTGTACTGTGATCTGATATCTTTTCCTAGATAGTAAAGTAGTACAATCATAGGGTTTACGTCATTAGCTTTCCCTTTCTCAGATATCACTGGCCTGTACTGGCTGATGTCCACTGTCTAAAAATATTGTTTCATTTATCTGTCCAGTTTTTTAGTTGTTTCAGACATAAGAATAAACCTAGTCCCTATGATTCCATCTTTGGTTGGAAATGAAAAAAAAAATTTGATTTTGTACTTGTATCACTTTGTTTTTAGGCTGAGAATCTTATTCCCTAATGACATTAGTATATAATTACTTATCTGCTTTACATAAAGAAGTTTCAAAATTACACTAACATTACTCCTAACAATGCAGCTACTGAGTACAGTTTAAGCTTTTGTTGGTAGTTATCTTTGTCATTTAGAACACATCTTCCTAGACACTGACAGTCAAAGTGCAATGTTTTCATGTCACTTAAAGTGATTCTTTCATCTGCAGTCATGCCAACAACCGGATATACAGTTAGAATCATTTGTTTCAGTTTGTTTCAATTTTTAGCATTTTTTAAATTTTACTTCCAATTTCCAAACTTTTAAATTCTATTTAAAAAAAAAAATGTACATGGTTGTAAAGTTCAAACAATATAAATATATACACATACACACAGAGATCTCACATGCTTACCTGTTCCCTCTTCCAAGTTCCCTCCCAAATTCTGAGAGTAATCAATTGTATTAGTCTTAGGTTTATCACTCCATTGTTTCTCTCTCCTTCTCTGTATGCATGTGTGTGTTTTCAGATAAAACCGTACTCTAGATATGAACTGTAGTGAAATACAGAGTTCTTCCTTTTCCATGTTATCATTGTATAGATGTAGCGTGACTTATTCTACCCGAATCCTATTATTGGACATTTATATTACTTCTAGTCCTTTGCTATTATAAAACACTGGCACGGTGGATAAAAACCATACTTTATTTGACAATTATCCTCAGGAAAACATTTTCAAAGTAGAATTCCTGAGGGAAAGGGTAAATGTGTTATGTAATTTTGCTAGATAACATCAAATTCCCTTTCACCGAGGTATGGATGTGCTCATTTCACACAGTGTTGCCAACAAAATACACTGTCAAAATTTGGAGCCTGGCTGATCTGATAGATAAAAAATGGTGTTTCAATGTTTTAATCTGTATTTCTCTTATGATCAAGACTGAACATCTTTTCACATGTTTAAAGGACATCTGCATTTCTTTCTTGTGGATGAGCTGTTCATATCTTACTTTTTGTCTGGTGGTGGCCTTTTCCTCTCAAATTGTGAAACTCCTTATAGTGTAAGGATATTGGCCATATGTTTGTGGTAACGTGCAGACATCGCTTCCCAGTTTGCCATTTATATTCTGGCTTCAACTAAGGTTTTGTTTTCAACCTGTAAAAGTTAACCTATACTTTGTCAAATTAATTAATCTTTTCTTTCCTCACTGGATTTTGAATCATACTTAGAGAGTTTTTTTTCATCCTAAGATTATAAAGGAATTAAGCCTAATTTCTTGAATATGCATAACCATCTACATAATTTATAATAAAGGGTCACATTGACTTTCTTAAATTTTTGGTTCATTTTCTTTCCAATGATACATATTTAAATATGCTGCTCTACTGATTACTTGTTTGGAGCACAGTGATCAAGAAGCATGCCAATCTGATTTTCTGTCCCTTATAAATTGATCCTTTTGCCTGGGATTTTTCAAAGGGTTTTTCTGTTTTGTTTTGTTTTTTTACCATCAAAGTCCAGTACTTTCACTAGGATGGGTAGCACACAATTTAAAATCATGGCATGTCTTTTCAGTATGTAGGTTCATGTCTTATTTTACCTCAGGGAAGTGTTCTTGAATTGAGTATTTAGTATTTGCTCAGTTTGATTCCTTTGGTTTTTCTACAGGTGCTTCAATTACATGTTTGTTCAATCTTCTTTCCTTGTGTTCTATACCATTTTACCTTAAATACTTTTCATTAATGTGTCTGTGTTTTCATTTACTCCTTTGTACGTTCTATATCCTTTGCCATACTTTCCATGGTATCTGTTTGCACTATGTTCTTTCAGTCTTCTCTTCATATCTGAAATTATTTTTTTCTAATTCTTTCAGGGGTTCATAGTCTTATTTCACGTCCTCATATTGTTTAGTCATCTCATTTCTAAGCTTTTCAATTTCTGACTCATGCTGTTCTGTCATAGCTTCTATAGGTTTCTTAAGTTACAGTTTTCATCTGTTTTTCTGATATGTTTCCATGATCTGTTAACATTTTATTTCAGTTCACATTCTTCTTCTTTCTTTTTAACTGACTTTGTGTGACACTTCACTGCAATATTTTTTGTTGCTCGTGTTTAAATGAGATGTTTTTGTACATTTCACATAAGCTTTCCATTTCCGTGAGGATGGGCCAGGGTGGCTTTCCTAAACTCCATCCTCTGTTGTAATAAAGTTTTTTTTTTTTTTTTTTAAGATGGCCTGTATATATGTCCACTTCTATGGTTCTGAGATTCTCTCTCTAGTTTTTGAAACTTTCCTCCTTTTCCCCTATTCTTTCCCTGTACAAAATGGATCTAATCCCCAATAGGCTTTTCCTTAGGATATGTCTGTCCTTTTGCAAGAGTTTTTGGTGAGTTTTCCTAAGGTCTTTGAGGGCTCAAGGTGGTCTAGTTCCTTCTGATCTTCTCAAATCCCCTTAGTGAATCTCTGTGGCCTCTGTGTACCTTTTCTGCCCTCTCTCCAAGGTACAGGAAGTGGAGGCCTCCCAGGTTATTTTTTGACAGGTTACTCCCATAAGTATTTGCTGGAAGTGGGATCCTCTTCTTTTTGGGTACTATGTCTCAGAGCATTTGCTTGGTGTATCAGGGCTCTTAGGACCTTCTGCAATTCTTTTTGTTTCTCTTCACAAATTCCCCACAGCTGCTAACACTTTCTGATCCTTGCTCTGTCTTCATTCTAGGGTGCGTAGGAGAACCTTAACACTCATTTTTGATGAAAATGTTTGTGTTTCCTACTGCTATTCTAGGTTTGTCTGTTTTAGTAAATAGATTTTTGAGAAAATTCAGATGCTATGCTGCTTTGAAGACCTTACCCCAACCAGGAATCCTTTTTTTTTTTTTTTTTTTTTAAATAATACAAAGCATCTGATGGCATAATTTAACAACCTGATAACATTTTTCATTTTAATAGTGTTAAACTAGAGTAATTACACATAATTCAAAAAGCAAAGAATACAAAAAAATTTGCTATTTTCTTATCACTTACGTCCTTCTTGGCCTTAATCTCTGATCACTATATGGAATCAATGCCACAAGCTGGTTTTCTTGCCCTAAAAGTAAAAGTACATTTAGAAATTTATTAACACTATTAATTAAAATATAGTAGATTTCTATCTAAGGGTGGTTTAGAAAGATCAGACTACAACCCAGCTCTCATCTCATTACTTCAGTAAACTGCTCTCAAATCTTCAAAAATTATCAAGTAGACATTGAGTTCTAAAAGAGGTAATTTATCTTTCAGAGCTTGATGTCCAGACAAAGTAATACAAGGAATGAGAAAGAGTAATCTTTTTACTGAAAAAAATCTAAAAAGTCCCAGCTTTCAGAAGATCTGAATTCACCAAGACTTCCTTCAACTGTGTATTTTCCACTTAGATTCTGATTTGGGTATCTGGATAAGGGCAGAAGAAATAGCGCTACCTTGCTGTCCTGAAATCACTATAACTACAGAGGTTCCTACACTATATTCTTGAAAATCAAAAGTGACACACAGAAAGTCTCATGCTTCAAGAGCTTATACAAAATGAGCCTTCCACAACTCATTTAGGCCACACATTGTCTGCATTATGTGACTCCAAAATCCATCTTTTGTTTCCTGGGTTGGGCTATATCCAGATTTAACAGATAAGTAGATCTTTAATACGCCAATTTTTCCAATCTCATCAGAACTAGGCTCTTTGTAATAACTCTTAAAGCACTAGAGTCACATTCTCTTTTTTTTTTTTTAATGACTATTTATTTTTGAGAGACAGAAAAAGACAGAGTGTGAGCAGGGGAGGGGCAGAGAGAGACGGAGACACAGAATCTAAAGCAGGCTCCAGGCTCTGAGCTGTCAGCACAGAGCCCGACGCAGGGCTTGAACTCAGGAGCCATGAGATCATGACCTGAGCCGAAGTCGGATGCTTAACTAGCTGAGCCACCCAGGTGCCCCATAGTCAAATTCTCTTTTAAAGCTTCCTGCAATGCTTCCATTATTCCTCCCTGCCCCTTCCACAACTCTCTCCTCATTTACACTACCTCCTCACACCACATTTAAATATATATTATACACATGTCTTTTTCTGTGTGTACACATATCCCGTCTTGTTTGGTGGTGTTCATACGGCTAAACTACAATCCTGCTTAAAAGTAACCTTTTAGCTCCTACGGTGATATCCATACAGCTAAATATTAACAGAGAAAAACATACAACTATGCTCACTGGCTTCATTTAGATCACTAATCTCAAGTGGCCTTTAATGTCAGTCATCATACATTACCCAGGTCACACTCTTAATCTGACTCTCCAAAACCACAATTTCAGACTTCAACTTTGTCTTCAAATCTCCAATAGCTCCTTCCCTATCCTCACTCTTAGCTCATCATGTGACAAAACAGAACTTCCACAAGCTCCCACCACCACGTCTATGCACCTACCTGTCTCTGTGTCCATACACTCTACAATCTCTATTACAAAGAGTAAACTACAGGCGCTCCTCTGTAAGAGCAGCCCCCTGCTCTTGTGTGCTACATCTAATAATTCTCCCATCTCCTGCACTATCACCTTTTTTCCTCTATGTATCATTCTCATCAGCATACAAATTATTCACTCCATCTTTTAAAAACTCCCTTTCCTGACTCAGAGCCCCCCTCCAGCTGCCGTCTCTATTCTTTGCTTATCTATATAGTAAAACTCCTCAAAAATACTACTTTCTTACTACATAACTTCACTCCTCCTATGCACTATTGATCCCACGCTATACGTGCTATATGCAACCTGCCACAGCTGCCCTTTTAAAGGTATCCAGTGGTCTCTATCCACATCACCAAATCCAATGGTCAGTTCTCACTCCTTACATTACCCGATCAGTAGCATCTAACAGTTGTACACTCTCTCTTCCTTGGTACACTTTCCACATTTATTTCCAGGACACCACAGATACAACGGAATTTCCTCCTTCTACTCTAGCTGCTTTTTCATTGTCTTTGCTAAATCTTCCTCCTGTCACTGAGTTTGAAATGTTGAAATGTCCCAAGGTTCAGCATTAGGGTCTCTTTTTTTTCCATTCACGCTGATAAGCTTGGTGCTCTCATCCAACTCAGCTTTAAGTACCACCTGTATTATGATGACTCCAGCCAAGGCCTTGCATTTGAATTCCAGACAATTATAACTAAGTCCCTACTAAATAGGTCCACTTAGATGTCAAATATAAATCTCCACACTTACATCTCTAAAACAGAACTCCTGATCTCTCCCTGGATATACACATTCAAACCTTCTTTTCACCATTTTAATTAACGGCTACTCCATTCTTCCAGCTATTCAAACAAAAATACCTTCAGAGTCATCCTTGACTTTCTACTATCCACAATCCACTTCCAGGCTGCCAAAAAAGCCAAGTGGTTATACCTCAAAATCATAACCCGATTGCCAGAATGGTCCTTTTTTTTTTTCTCCTGTCTTAGCCTAAGGCACTAATCCCTTCACCTACAAAAATCCTTTTATTCTGTATCAGGTACTTATCCCTGCAATGATAAAGCCATCACATTGAAAGGCCAACTCATATATAAACTTCCCCAACCTAATGCATTGCTTAGAAACTCTGGTATACCTTATGTGGACACTGCCCTTCCCTCATGGTTTCTCCAGGGTTACCTATCAACTTCAACCAGGCAGAAAATGAGGATGGCACAAAGTATTTTCATGATTTCTACTGTCGCCACTTCTACTAAAGTTTGTGTAGGCTACAAACAACACATGAAGATTACTCCCTTCTGAATTTCCCTATGATATGCCACAAACTGATCCCCCTCACCGCCCCCCCCCCCCCCGTATGACTCATCTTCATTTACCAACCCTTTTCATGTAGTTCCTCTTAAAAATAACTAATTAGGGCATGACTGGCTTGCTATTATTCTTTACATCGTGAACTAAAAATATTAGGTCACCAAATTACTTAAATTGTTCCTAGCGCCCAACGTGATTATGACCAAATAGGACTAAAAATTTTCAGTCAAAAGACACTGCATATCTAGTATCACAAGGGGGAAAGAAAACAATACTAGCCGTAGAGGGGTGGTTTTCATTACTGCTTTGTAAACCTGAATGTGTTTATGGTTTTTTTTTAAATGTTTATGTTTGTCTCTTTGTGTCCGTTTAACTGAAGATAACTGATACACGGTTTTAACTTTAATCCTACAAGTTTTTAAAACACAAAGGGCTGTGCTTTGATCTATGGGTTTGCTATCATTACAAATTCATTACAAATCCAGTGCAAATGCCTGGAATAACTCTTTAAAGGAAAAATAACACAGTAACACATACCCCTAGGAATTCTTCCTGTTCCTTGACAAGTGGGACAAGTGACACTATCTCTTCCTGTAAATTCCACATACGGAAACTGAGAGACATCTCCACCTCTTCCATCTTCATTATGGACTTCATTATTAACCAGTCCATTCCTCATATTTTCAGTTGATGTGACTCCATCATAAGCATCTTCTTTATTTGAATGCAAAGGCAACTGAGAAAAAGACTTTCCCATGTCTAAAGAAAAAGAAATATCTTACGATAAAATCAGGGTAAAAGTACGTACACTCAAGAACATTATGGGATTTTTATACCAATATAATTAACATAGAGCAAACTTCAAGGGAATATTCAAATTACTTTTTGGATTAGAATTATATTTAATCAGGGTAACAGTTGAAACAAGGGAGCCAAGAATCCAAAGTGTTTTTTTCTAACAAATTATAAAATGGTATCATATCAGACTCATGATGAGAATGGGCTCTCAAACATTAAAATTGCACATAAGTTTGCACTTTCTAGGGTTCTCTGAAAAGAAAGCGGTCTTCACTGGAATACAACAAAAACATATTGTACCTTTAAACCAATTAGCACTAAAGGCTAAAGTTGCTTTAGGCAGATTATGACTGTTATTATATTGGATCACCAGGTAAGTTTGAAAGAAGACTTTAACTACCTCTTGTTCCTCCTCAGTCTGTACTTTCTAGGTGCTTAAATTCTTCTTTCCAGCTTATCTCTTCTCAGGCAAAAGACCCTGAGGGCCAAGCATCCTGTGATGGTAAGCAAAACACGCCCTTCAAGCAATAAGGGCTTTCCAGACCCCAAGACAATTATCGATCTGAACTTACTGGCTACCTGCACGTACCCATCCACCTTTGCCCATTTTCCTTATATAAACTCAGAAGTATTTTTAGCACTTTGGAGACAACCTTTGTGACATTAGTCACGGTCTTCCCATGCTGGCCTCACTGAAATAAATTCTTCTCTTGTTTTGCTACCATTTGTCTCTCTGCCTTTGGATATTGTTAGTGGTGAGTGGTCGAACCTCGTCAATTTGGGACCCTCGGAACCAGGTGCTCTTGTACCCCTAAACCGTGGTTCCAAGTCAAAAGTAGTACTTTTCTGGGGCGCCTGGGTGGCTCAGTCGGTTAAGCATCTGACTTCGGCTCAGGTCAAGATCTCATGGTCCTTGAGTTCGAGCCCCAAGTCGGGCTTTGTGCTATCAGTTCAGAGCCTGGAGCCTGCATGGGATTCTGTGTCTCCCTCGCTCTCTGCCCCTCCCTCACTCACGCTCTGTCTCTCAAATAATGAATAAATGTTTAAAAAAATTTTTTTTAATTTTTTAAAAAGTAGAAGTAGTACTTTTCAGCCTTTTAAAATTCATGCGCTTTGTGATAAATAAAATCCACAATCCTTCTCATTCTCACATTTCTAGCTTGAAACTTTTAAACTTTCAACAAAAACAACTCAAAACCAAATCCCGCAGATTTGTCTTTCATTCAACAGTTGACAGAGTTGAAATTTCAAAATTACGTTGAAACTAATATCCCAAGGTATTTAACAGAATTCACCAATACAAAGCAACATTTAGAACAATTAATTTCAAAACTTTAGGGTGACAGTATCAAAAATAACATGGGTAAAATTTAAATTTACATTTAACATAAACTTAAAACCAAGTAAGAATAAGTGGTAGTACCTACATATATACCATACCTATACAAAATCACCTCCGCAGGTACGTAATGCAAGAGGACTGCAGTTGAGTCATACAATTTTCAGGATGAAATGAACTTAAAAGTCATATAATCCAATCTGCTGATATTCTCAGGGGAAATTAACAAAAAGGGAAAGCAGAATTACAAATAACGTTTCTGCTCTTTCCAAATTTGACCATTTATCTTTTATCAGTTCCTAAAAATGTATTATTATAGACATTCATACAAAGAGATAAGCATGTCTTTTAGAAATTCTCATTGATTTGAGTAAGGAAAACTGACACTCAGTAATTCAAGTTATAGCATAATATGGAGAAAAGTTTACTTTTTAATACTGGCATGCCACCCACATCCTGGGATCATTCAAACATAGTATATACAGCAGGATAAAAAATATTCACAACCAGATCAATTTAAAATTGTAGAAAGATGAAGGTGCTTATTTTCACTATTTTACTATTTTAAAAAATCTATGTACACATTATCCATGTAAGCTGAAAAACATAAATGATCTATAACGTCCACAAATGGATCATCTTCTCTTGGCTTGTCTCAGTGACATTAAACCCAGGCCAAACCAATTTGCCAGTCACAGGTGGTTCAGGGGTGAATTAACATCACTATCTCCACACACTGACCTTGGGACCTGTCTGGAATATCAGTTAGGCAGGGATCAGGGGCCTCAGCAGTGTGGCCACCGAGCCATCCTTTCTGGGATCTTAGCACAACAGGAGTGTTAAGATGTATCCCAAAGAATCCTTGGGGGGAAGGGGGGTGGGCGGGCAGGGAGACACAGAGGGCAAGATCAAGTGGCTCTCAGTCTGGACCTGTTTTCTTTCTGTATCTAACAGTTGTCTTGATGAGTCTGCCTCTGACAGGTGTTTATTTCAGCAACACTAACTGACAAGCACCAGACTTAGGCACTAGGTATCCCCGCCCTCCCTACTGGATATTCCTCACATCAAACAGTATTTAGCCACTTTTATTCCTAAAAACCCATTGGTTTATGAAGAGGTGCTACACCCCCCTTTCTTTTCCCTATATGCAATGTTTTCATCGCAATCTCTTACTGAAAACCCAACATGAATCAAGACTTAGCAGAGAGAGGGGGGAAAAAGTACAGCATTCCATCCAATCTAAATGGGTCGTTTTCTTCTATGATAACGAAAGCCGGCACCTTTTGTAAGCTGCATGAACAAAACACAGCACACAGCCTACTCTGGAAAGGTTAAAGATAAGATCAAAGCAACCGTGCAAAAAAAAAAAAAAACTAAAGAAGAGCAAAAGCAGGGGGCACCTGGCCGCCCAAGGTGTGGGAACCTGGAATCAACCCTAGGCAGGAGACTGGGTCCGGATAGGTGGTGACACAACACCGCCATTATCCAACCCTGAGCGCCCCCTGGGTCGCTGGGCTGGGCTGGCTCCCCTGCGGCCTCCCCTGTTCTACCTCTTTCCTCCCGCTTGACTCTTCCCAGGACGCCTCCGCTGGGCTCTACTCCGAAAAAGGGACCGAGGGCCTGCGCGTTCAGATTACTCACCGGCACGCAGAGCCCTGCGCAGTCCCGAGCTGCTCCGGCGCGCACTGGCCAGGGGATAGGGTCACGGGGTCTGCAGTCCCGATCGCTGGGGCTGGGACTACTGGCCTACAAGCGGCAGCCGCGGATTCGGAGCGGGGGAGGGGCAGCAGAACGACGGCTTTGGCTGAGGCCTGGCGCTGCTGCAACCTGCGTCCGCGCCTGCGCAGAGCTCTCTCCTAGGAGGTGTGTGACCCAGCAGTGCGCACGACGCATGCGTTTTTCCTCCGCCCTGCTAACGTCCGGAAGGGCAACTATGATTGTGCACCCTCCAGGTTATGTTACCTTGGTCTCTCTCAAGTCTTGAAGGTAAAAATTGGCCGCTCTCGCCCTGGAAAATTTAAAAATAATAGTACTTCCCTTTTCTTTCTTTCCTTTTTTTTCTTTTTTTTCCTGTCAGGCCTTTTCCTTTTGCAAAGGGGGAAAAAACATGCATTATCTACTTCAAACCCTCAGCTAAGAAGCTTTCTATCCACGCCTTGCGAGTCGTCCCTGATTGACACTCGGCGACGCTGGGAGTAGGATAAACTGGTTGGTAGACACGCGTCTGACAGCCGAAAAATCACATCATTTAAAATTTAGAAACTAACCCAGTAGAAGGAAACCAAGCTTGGCAGGAGCCCTAGTTTTGTTTGTTTTGGTTTTGCTTGTGTTTTGCACAAGGTTCACCGCCCTCCACTCCCCCTCCTGCCCCCTCCTCCTTAAGTCCGTGGTTACAGCAGGGTAAGATCCCAGCCCAAGTCCCTGTGCTTCAACTTATCGCTGTGGTTTTGGGGCTACTGTCCCCAACGTCTCAAAGGCTAGGTTATCTCCTTTGGAAGATGAGAATAACAATACAATTGCAGACTAGACTCGCTGCCTTCAGAGAATTTAACGTTTAATGAATGTTACCTATTGTTACAATCACGGTCACAGCATACATAGTAACCAAGAAAGGAAGTGACAGTGTTTTATTTCTCTTCTGACGGGATCAGTGTGTTTAACTGGTGGAATACTAAGATGTAAAAATAAGAAATATAAGTCAAAATAATATGCAACTTAAGATTTAAAGTTATTACATGCACATGTGAGCCAATAAGCCTTCTCACCCAATATTGGGGGAAATGTAGTTTCATAACTTTCTGACAGGCATTTTAGCAATACATATCAAGAGAATTAAACATTTGGGGACACCTGGGTGGCTCAGTCGGAGGAGCCTGTTGACTCTTTAGCTCCAGGTGGTGAGGTGGTGAGTTCCAGCACCTTGCTGTGTGTAGGGATTACTAAAAAAACAAAAAACAAAAAAAGACTTTTTAAAAAAGAGTATTAAAACTTTTAATTTTCACATTCTTTCGCCCAGCAAGCCCACCCTTTGGAATTTATCCTAAAGCTAATGAGAACTCTCAAAAGATTTCTGTACAAACTGTGTTCATTTAACTTAAATGCCGAATAATGGGGCGTTGATTAAATCATTCAGCCTCTCTTGTTTAGCCAAATCTTTCTCAAAGGTGGAGGAAGGGGGAGGGGCTGGCATCTTCCACTAACATTGTTTGACTTTTCAAAGTAAGTAGCTTGACTACACAAATCAGAATCTTGGAGACCCCCTCTTCTAGTGGCAAACAGAGATACACAACAGTATTTTGTATACATTTTCAAAGGGTTCACAGATTTTCATGAAGTCCGTCCATTAAGACCACTGGAAAAACCCTGGTTGTAAAATGACAAAGTATTAATGTGGCAAGAAAATGGGTTATAAAACCCATTTAGATAAAAATGGTTGTATGTAGACCTAAATCAGTACAATAACGGTGTTACATTTTCTCATTCGCAAAAGTTGTTTTAGGAAATTATAATTATGAATTAGAGATAGAGGATTCAATCATGGTATATTAATACTAGGTGACCCACATTTCAGAAAACTCTGAATAGATTCGTCCTCTTTTCACAACTTTTTAAAAATTTCCTCAATTAAAAAAGTATCATCATTATTTAAATTGGGTTTAACATTTAAAGGAATGAGTTTTAATTTTTATTTATGAAATGGGACACCCATGATTCTGGCTACAGGGGTTCTTCAGAGTTCTTCAGTGGCACCTAAGGTGATGAATTGTGGAAAGATGTCCAAATAGATTCAGTGTTTTATGGGTCATCATTTTAAAAAATACAAATGCCTTAACCATATAAGTAATCCTTTAATATAATGCAATAAATTTGAGGTAAGAATGAATAAAAAAATCAAATTAATTAAAAATTTAAAGTGTAAGTCTTAAGGGAGCTTCTATAGTAAGAGAGCTTATTATTTCCACATCTAGTATCCTTTGACTCAAAATGTTTTAAAAGATCTAGTTAGAGGGGTGCCTCGGTGGTTCACTTGGTTGAGCATCTGACTCTTGATTTTGCCTCAGGTCAAGATCCCAAGTTCGTAGGATCGAGTCCCAGGTGGGGCTCTGCACTGAGCCTGGAGCTTGACTAGTATTGGGCTCGACTAGGATTGTCTCTCTCTCTCCTCTTGCTCCCTTACCACTTTGCATGTGTGTTCTCTCTCTCTCTCTCAAATAAAAATAATAATTAAAAACCGAGTTAGAGCCCATAAATAAATTTATATTTTTTCATTACATATGAAATCTGAAATAGGAACTGGAAGTAGGTGAGAAACTGAAAATTGAGTAGCAATTCTGCATACATAATTACCCAGTGTAACTCTCTAGTTCTCCAGTCTTCCTGAATCACCCTTTCTAGCAATATGCAAATGAAATAACCTGAACCTTCTGTAAGTAGAAAGAGGTAGGGGTCCTCAGAAAAGGAAGTCATTTTTAGGCCCCCAGCTATTTTCCATGATCTTACTGGCTCTCCTTGCCCTAACATACTTGCGGAACTCCCTAGAAGGTGTCAGAATTACAAATAAAAGCAGAAACCTCAGTAGTTAATGATTTTAAGGAAATCTTAATGATTTAAGGAAATGCAAAAACTAACATCTCTGAGAGGCCAGGACAGAGCCTAACTATAACAGAGACAATAAATTAGTGATAAAACTCCCAGTGCCATTTCAAAAGTGAGCCAGGCCCAGCATGCCTTACCTGAGACCAGGAGCTCCAGACAGCATCTAGTTTATAACTGCTCTGTGAGCATGCCCATTAGCTCCTTCTCCTTGTCCGACAGTTACCTCTGCTTCATTATGTTAAAGTCTCCACCCATGGAGGAGTACAAGCTTTATTTAGCCTAAGATGCGTGTATCGGCATGTTTTCTAAGTGTGCCTGTGCAGTGTTATACGCACCTTTCCTTGTGATGTCAAAGCTCCCATTTCTGAATAGTCATCCTAACCCTAAATAAAAGAAACCCACTTAATGCCACTCAGGGAATCATGGCTTTGGAAGTTAGTCACAGTGATCTACTGTCCTTGCTGTAAACAAAGTTTCCTTTGTGTGACAACTTCATCTGGTGTTGTCTCCACCTGTGAGGCACCGAAGAAAGGACTCTAGTTACTTACATTACACTTCCTCAATGGAGTGCATTCCCCGGTTTTTCTAAATATTTCTGAGAAGAAGGGCTTACAGTTCTGCTGATAATTTACTGTCATTATTCGATGTGCTTAGCTCCTGGCTCAAGTCTTGGTCACTGTGTGCTGTCTCGTCACTGCTTCTGGATGCTTCTTTGTTCTCTCTATATCCCTTTGCCACACGTTTAAACACAGTTCTTTTCCATCATATCACAAGTCACCATGAACAAAAAGCTGTATGTGCAACAGTTTACCAAAGACTTGTAGAAATTAAAAAGTGGTTTAAGTATAAAAAACAAAAAAACCCCAAAAACCAACGAAACAACTTAAAACAATATCAGACACTGATTTTTCACTAAAGTTCAAAGTTCATTTTCTGCCAAGAGTCATGTTGTAATGATTCCCCTTCTTCCTAAGCCCAGTCTCTTCCATCTCTCCTTCCCCAGCAGCCCACCCTCACTCTCCATTGAGCTTTTTCCCAAATGCTTTTCTATAAGTTCTGAAGCCCAGAACCCCTTTTTCTCAAGCTGCTAGAGATGAAAATGGGGAGTTTCTCTTGCACAGACCAGTTTGGGGCTACCTTTATCTCAACCTCTCTCTTATGAGACTAGAGACTTCTTTTTATAACAAAACGACCAATTAACATTTGTTCACCAACACAGCGATATCCTTCCAGTGCTTTCAGAATGCAGTGACATTGGGGCGCCTAGGTGGCTCAGTAGGTTAAAAGTCTGACACTTGATTTCAGCTCAGGTCATGATCTCACAGTCTGTGAGTTTGAGCCCTACGTCCAGGCTCTGCACTGACATCTCAGAGCCTGCTTGGGATTCTCTCCCTCTCGCTCTACCTGTCGCCTGTTCATTCTCTTTCTCTCAAAATAAATTAACATTAAAAAAAAAAAAAAAGAATACAATGACACTGTTATCAAAATTTTAGAATTCTTTCTTCTTTTGTTCCTCTATTCAAAATAGAATGACTAGAACTTAAAAGAGCTAACTATAAATATGGAAATTCTTCCTCTGAGATGCCAATTATCAGTTCAAGCACTGGAGGAAAGTGTTTATACCAGTGCTGTCCCACAAAAATGTAATTGAGCAATAAATTTAAGACATATATGTAATTTTAGCTTTTCTAGTAGCCATGTTAGAAAAAATAAAAGGAAATTTGTAGGTTTAATTATAATAACCCAATATGCGTAAGACATTATTGTTTCATAAAAAGTAATGAGATATTTTACATTTTGTTTCATATGAAGTAAAAAATTTTGTGATTCAGTTCTGAGTAGCCACATGTCAAGTTCTCAATAGCCACATGTGGCTGGGACATATTCTTTTAGACAACACAGCTCCATACAATAATACAAAACACCCATAGAGTTCCTAGGATTTTCTGATTACATAGAGCTAAAAAGTTTTAATTTAAGAGAGAAAATATCATTTACATTTACTTAAAAAAATTTTTTTAATGTTTATTTATTTTTGAGAGAGATAGAGAAGGAGCACGAGCAGGGGAGGGGCAGAGAGAGAGGGAGACACAGAATCCGAAGCAGGCTCCAGGCTCTAGGCTGTCAGCACAGAGCCCGATGCGGGGCTTGAACTCAGGAGCCGTGAGATCATGACCTGAGCCGAAGTCGGTGGCTTAACTGACTGAACCACCCAGGTTCCCCTTATTTACATTTTCATCTTAATGTGTGCTAAGATTTTTGTGCTAACCTCAAACTGTCCTTTAATTTTCATTGTGCTTGTTGTCTCTTCCTAAACACTGCTTCTAAAGCTCCTCCATGCCTTGACTTCTAAATTATGACAGTTTGGTACAGCTTGGTCTGTTAATCTTATTATTTGTTATATTTTCTAACATGGGATCCCTAGAAAAGATTTCTGGGAATTTTCATGAGTCACAGAAATGCATAGGATGAGTCAGTTAGGTTTAGATTTAAGACAGAGGAGGCAAATAGAAGCTAGCACATCTGTAAGAGATATGTCAGAATGTGTGTCTTTGACATGCGAATTTCAACTTTTCAAAGTTCTTAAATATCACTGTGAAATATCGCATGTTCAGGTCTGCTGATATCCAAATTACTCTTCAGATTTCAAACACTAGTAATTAATAATGATGACCTTAAAAAATATTAGTAAAAATATTAGTAACATTATATTAGTAATATTAGTAAATTAGTAAGAAATACTAGTAATATTAGTAAATATTAGTATACAGAAGTAGGCATTGGGTATCAGTACAGGACAATGTCCATTCAAGTCAGTGTTCTACTTTCAACAGAAACAATGTGTGTTTCTGAAAGGACCTTTTTTAATCTCTAAGAAATCAATCTCAAAAATAATATCTGTCCATCTATATTGATAAAAATCTAGTAAGCTAACTAGGTAACTCAACAAAACAATGAAATATGGTAAGGCATGTGAATGATAGAAGAATGCTGTGTAAACATACGTATATACTTGTGAAACCATAACCGTCATCAAAATAATGAATCTATTCACACCCACAAAAATTTCCTTGTGTTCTTTTCTTTGCAGGGGTAGGGGGGAATGCTAGTGCCCCCCCTTTTTTTCTTTATTTTGTTTTATTTTATTATTATTGTTTTTTTTTTAATTTACATCCAAGTTACTTAGCATATAGTGCAATAATGATTTCAGGAGTAGAATCCAGTGATTCATCCCCTACATATACTACCCAGTGCTCATCCCAACAAGTGTCCCCTTAATGCCCCTCACACATTTAGCCCATCCCCCCCCCCATAACCCCCCCCCCCCCGCACCAGCAACCCTCAGTTTGTTCTCTGTATTTAACAGTCTCTTATGTCCCCCTCCCTGTTTTTATGTTATTTTTGCTTCCCTTCCCTTATGTTCATCTGTTTTGTGTCTTAAATTCCACATATGAGTTGAAGTCATATGATATTTGTCTTTCTCTGATTAATTTTGCTTAGCATAATACACTCTACTTCTATCTACATTGTTGCAAAAGGCAAGATTTCATTCTTTTTGATTCTTGAGTAATAGTCCATTATATATATATACATATATATAATATATATAAAATATATATGTATATATATGTATACATGTATATATGTATATATATATTATATATATTATATATTATATATATATTATATATATATAAATATATATATATAATATATATATTAAGGGTTTTAAGGGTTACTGATGAACATGTTTTCACGTGCTTATTTGCCATCTTTTTAACATTTTTGGTGAAGTGTTCAAAATTTTGTCCATTTTTTATTATTATTTTCTTTTCTTTTTATGGTTGTGAGAGTTTTTAATTCTGAATAAGGCTGGACTCTATCAGACATGATGTGCAAAAATTTTACCCCAGTTTGTGGTGGTGCTTTCATTCTCTTAACTATCTCTGAAAGAGCAGAAGTTCTTAATTTTGATTGCATCACATTCATTAATATGACTTAGAGCCTAGTGGGGAAGAGAGTTAAGTAAATCAACAATTACAACATAATGTGATAAGTACTATGATAAGAATTTGCACAGCAGGTATAGAGAATGGCATTTGGTTCTGACTTAGGGATTAATAAAGACTTCCTAAAGGAGGAGATATTTGTGAAGGAGTTAGCTGAATAAGGCTGGAAATGGAGTTACCGGCAAGAAAAGAAGGTGTGCACAAGCCTGGAGCTATAAAAGAATATGATATATTTAACTATAAACATCTGTATGACTAGAACATGGTATACATATGAGGACAAAAATGCAAAATGAAATTAGGCTAAAACTGAGAAAACAAATTAGTCATGAAGGATCCTGTGCGTTAAGGAGTTATGACTTAATGCCAATCATTATGGCCATATATGCATTTTGGAAAGATTATTCTGGAATTGTTACCGAAAATGAATGAGGAGTGGGTAGATGGGATGTGGAGGCTGACCAGATAAGAAATATGAGAAGGATCCAGAACAAAGTTAATGATGCCTGGGGAACAGAGAAGATGAATAGGTAGGGATAATTGGGAAATAGAATCAACAGGATGTGGTTAGTACTGAGTATTTCCTGAAAGACTGTGGGAGGAGTTAAATATAGAATTTGGAGAAAGAAATTTTTAAACCTAAACAAAATCAATGATGTAGCTGAGGAATAGAGCTACATAATTTGAAATTTCATGAACTTGTTTAATATATTTTATTTCCTGACAAACTGTTGTAATGAGATCAATGAGATGGCTGATAGACCAAGATGGCCATTAGATTTGTAATAGCTACTGGGAGTCAAGAATTAGTTGAAGCCCACCATAGTAAAAATATATATACATATGTTTTCAAAACTGAAGATTATTAGAGACTCTATAAAGATCATATAGAGATACTATAGAGAATAATATATTCTTATAGTATTATAGTATGTTAATTACTATCACCTATGTTTATATTTTGAGGTTATGTGTTAAATAATCAGAACAGCAATCCACGTGAGACAACAAATCCAGTATGTTATTTGAAAGACACTGGGACTATGCAAGTTGGAGTTCTTGTACTTAAAGGGAAGGAGTAATGACAAAAATAATTTTTCTTCTTCAGTGGCCATAGATATAGATGAAGTCAGAGCATGATAACAAGTTTTATGTGCTCAGTTAGATAACTAGTCAAGTTCAAAAGGTGAGTCCAGCTGAGAAGCAGTGTTTTCAGATTTTAGGGTTAGATAAGATGGTTAGTATTAAAGAAACAAAAAGTTTCAGGAAGAAGTAATCCTTAAAATAGAATAAGAAACCCTGAACAAAAAGCCAACATAATACAAGTTCAGCCAACAAAAATGAGTAATACATTTTTGGCAGGTACTAATCCAATAATTGAGGTTAATGATAACCAAAAGCCTTAAGGTAAGTTCTACTTATATGTATATATATATATATATATATGTCTGCACAAAGGTCAGACTTGTTTTCAAAGTACAGGGAAACCCAAGTATGCACAGGAAGAAAAGAAGGAAGACATGACTGGTATGAGAAACTCAGGGAATAAGAAACAAGGCCAGATATGAGTCACAAGGGATCAAGTAGCTTTTTATGACATGAATGCAAGGGAGAACAATCAGCAAAATTAAGTGGTTAGGGGAGAAAAGAAGAAGTATTTTCAGTTTTTTAGTAGGAGTTATCACCACTTTGGCAAAGTGGAGAACTGGGTCCAGAAACCCTTGAGGAGATGTTCTGAAAGGATTATAATATAGGAAAAATACAGAGCCCAATCAGAAATTTTGAAGTGATAAGAGACTTTTGCTCCAGTTCACAAGCACAAGCAAGAAAGGATTTTAAAAATTGGTGGGGGGTGGGGGGTGGGTGGGGGGTGGTGAACTTATCAGACCTGAGGACACAAACTTTAATGAATTTAAATCCAAAAGGTAATGAGAATTTCCTAACAGAGGAGAGAATCACAGCTGCTTTCATTTTTTACAGAACAGTTTATGGTGCATACATTGCCTTTATACTACATAAATGCACCATAAACAGACATAAAGAGAGACCAGCCAATGTTTAATGGTTGTGTGTGGGTTGGAATGATAGATGACAATCTCATGGAGCTCCAGTCAGAGTAAGTGTGCATCCACCCTTTAACTCTATTCCAAAGGTCTTAACTGAGTGCTCAGAAGTAGTATGTGAAAGGCAGGAATGAAGCAGGATTGCTGGGAGCAGTCCCTTTGAGGATTCCAAGCTTCATTAAGTTGTACTGCAGCAGCCCTTGGAAGGCTGGGGCAAGGCAATGGGATGGAGAGGGTTACACTCAGGCACAGTAAGACAGGCAAGACTGAGGAATAAAGACAACCCTCAGACATGCTGGAAGCTGGGCTTTTGAGCTAAAAGAGTAGCACGTTAGTGGATGAGCTATCAGGTACAAGTAATCTCTAGAGTTTTTCCAGTGCTGAGAACCTAAGCATGTTTTAAGCAACTACACACTGTAATTAAAGCTTCAAAAGAATCCAGACTTAGCAAATCTAAAGTATTAATACACTCAAACTTTCAAACAAAGAAGTCCAATAGAAAAACTGGCAAGATATTTTTTAGGGCAAATATTATTTAGCCTTCTCTCTCTCTGTCTCTCTGTCTCTCTGTCTCTCTCTTTTTTATATCTAGCATTTAATAAAACTTATGAGATGTGTGAAGGCAAAAGAAAATGTGAGCTTGGTCAAGAGTGAACTGTTAATAGAGGTAAACACAAAAATGGCTCATTTGTTGAAATTATCTGAAAGGGACTTTAAAATCACTATTATAAATACGTTGCAGGGTCTGTGCTATTATAAATACGTTGCAGGGTCTGTGGAGAAAGTGGATAACATGGGAACTGTTAAAAAATTGAAATACTAGAAAAATTAATAAAATATCAGTCATAAAAAAATCTTCATAGTATTACCAGCTAACTGGAAGTAGCAGAGAAAAAACTCTATAAATTTAAGACAGATTAATAGAGATTATACAAACCAAATATAAAGAGCAGAAAAAAGGACAAATGGAAGAAAATATCTGATATCTCCAGGACAGTATCAAATGACCTACCACACTATATGTGGAATACTTGGAATACAAGGAGATGTTCTGATCACCAGAACATTTCTAGCAGAAATTTTAGAAGTTCTTTAGGCTAATGTGAAATAATACCAGGTAGAAGTCCTGCTATATGAATAAACATATAGCAGTAATTTTTATTATCTTTATTTTATGTATTTCATCCATTATATCTATCTATAGCTGTATATCTTGAGTAAATATAGTTATGATATAGTTTGGGTTTATAACATACATAGAAGTAAAATATATGCCAAAAAGGGCTCAAAATGTAGAAAGAAATGTAAATAGAATTATAGTATTGCAGTGTTCTTATATTTTTCTTTATTATTTGAAGGTAAACTAAGATTTGAAGATAGATAAAGTAAAAAATGTAGGGGAGAATATACTATGAAAACAGTAAGCATAAGAAAGAATGTACCACCATAGTAATATAAGAAAAATAAAACTTCAAGAAAAAGAGTATTACCAGAGATACAGGGGAAAATTCATGTGGTAAAAGTCATTGTTTAAGAAGATATAACAGTTCTCAACATGTATGCAGCTACTAACAGAGTCTTAAAGCCACAAAACAATAATTGGCACAATTAAATGGAGAAATAGACAAAACTATAATAAATAATTGATCAAATAGACAGAAAAATCAACAAAAGTATAGAAAATTTGAATAACACTGTGTACAAACTTGATCCACTGAAGTTAATACAATATGAAATCCATCAATTAAAAGCACAAATTCCTGTCAACTGCACAAAGAACGCTCAGCAAGATAAACCAATTATTTGCTAGCATATAAAAAAAGTCTCAATAAATTTCAAAAAAATCAGAAACATATAATACATGTTTTGTGACCACAGATTAGAAATCAGTAACATAAAAATATCTGGAAAATGGCAAAATACTTAGAAATAAAGTAATTCTTTTCTGAATAATCCATGAATCAAAGAAGAAATCACATGGGGAAAAGTGAGAAATATTTTAAACTCTATAATGAGAACATAATATATCAAAATTTATAGAATGCATCCAAAACTGGTGTAAAATGGAAATTTATCACATTAATTGCCTATATTAAGAAAGAAGAGAGGTGCCTGGGTGGCTCAGTTAGTTAAGTGTCAGACTCTTGATTTTAGCTCAGGTCATGATCTCACAGTTCATGGGTTCAAGCCCTGTGCCAGACTCTGTACTGACAGTGTGGAGCCTGCTTGGGATTTTCTGTCTCTTTCTCTCTCTGCCCCTCCCTCTGTCTCTCCCTTTTTAAAATATAAACTTAAAAAAAAAGTTGAAGGAAGGCACAGCTTCTACATTAGAAAACAAAAGAGAAGATAAAATTAAACCCAACTTAAGAAGAAATGAAATATTACATGTAAAAGTAGAAATTAGTGAACTAAAAGATAAACTGAGAAAATAAAGTCAAAGTTTATTCTTTGAAGTGATTAATAAATTTGATAAAACCCTAACAAAAAAAATGAAGAAATTATAAATTACCAGTATCATTAAAAAAATAGGGGACATCATTACATATCTTACAAACATTAAAGACACAATAAAGGGATATTATGAATAACTTCATGCCCATGTTTCTCAGGTGGGGACAGTTTTGCCCAGAGGGGTTATTTCACAGTATCTGGAAATAATTTGGTTGTCACAACCGAAGGGAAGAGGTGCTACTGGAATCTTATGGATATAGGCCACGGATGCTGCTAAATATCCTACAAAACATAGAGCATCCTCCCATAGCAAAGCCTCAAATACCTATAATACTGAAGTTGAGAATCTCTCCATTGTGTTAGTAAATTCAGTAATTTAAATAATTGAGTGAATTTCTTAAAAAATACAGCTTACCAAATTGACACATAAAGGAATAGAAAAATCTATGTAGACTCACATGTATTAAGGAAATTAAATTGTTATCAAAACCTCACAAAGAAAACTCAAATTTCAGGTGACTTTACCATTAAATTACATCAAATGTTAAATAAAAAGGAAAACTAATATTAAATAAATTTTAAAAAAACACAGGAAGGAACACTTCCCAACTCATTTTTATGAAGCAGCATAACCTTGATATAAAAACTTGGTAAATACGATAACTGAAAGGAAAGTTATAGACCCATACACCTTCTCATGATCAAAGATTCAAAATTTGTTAATATTAGCAGATTCAGGGGCTCCTGGGTGGCTCAGTCTGTTAAGCGTCCAACTCAATTTCGGCTCAAGTCATGATCTCCCAGTATGTGAGTTCGAGCCCTGCATCGGGCTCTATGCTGACAGCACAGAGCCTGGAGCCTGCTTTGGAGTCTGTGTCTCCCTCTCTTTCCATTCCTCCCCTGCTCATGTTCTGTCTCTATCTGTCTCTCAAAAATAAATAAATGTTTAAAAATATATATTAGCAGATTCAATACAGGAATACATTAATGAATAATACTAGTGGCTAACATTGAAACTCAATCTATGTAATTCACAAAATAACAATATAGAAGAAGAAATCATGTGATCATCTAAATAAATGCAGAAAAAAGTAAATTGACTAGTTTTTCAATTCTCATTGATTATAAAAATTTCATCATAGATAGAATCATATATGATGATAAATTGGTAAATGACTTTGTGTCATCATTTCATCGTAATTCTTAGCCAGTGCAATAAAGCATGAAAAAGATTGAAATGCATGAAGTTTATAAACAAAATTGTAAAGAAACAGGATTTTGTATGTAAAATATTTTATGGGTCCCAGAAAAATATTCCAGAAGTAATATATTATTTTAGTTCATAGGACACAAAGTAAATATACAAAAATCAATTGTAATGATAATTTTCAAATAAAAATCTAAAAATACCATTTATAATTGCATTAAAAAAATTAAATACCTAGGAATAAACCTAATAAAACTCATGCAAGATACCTATATTAAAAACTATAATCTATTTGAGAGAAATTAATGAAGACTGAAATAAACAGAGATACTATTTTCACAAATTAGAAGGTTCAGTATTAAGGTGTTCCTTTCTCTTCAAATTGGTCTATAGATTCAATTCAATATAAATCAAAATCCTCGAAGTCTTTTTTGATAAAATCAACAATTAGATTCTATAATTTATATGCAAATGGAAGAACTTAGAAGAACCAAAATAATCTTGCCAAAGAACAACAAAATTGAATGACTTGCAATTCCAGATTTCAAGCTATAAAGTTAATGTAATTAAGATAATGTATCATTGTTATTAGAATAGCCGAATAGAATCAATAGAACATAACCGAGTTCAGAAGTAGACTCATGCATTAATTGACCCATGATCAATTAACTTCCTACAAAGTCAGCTCAATAGTGAAAGGACCAGTCTTTTAATTTGGAATCACTAGATGCTTCTATAGAAAAATATAAGCCAATGTGTGGGGCGCCTGGGTGGCTCGAGTCAGTTAAGCATCTGACTTTGGCTCAGGTCATGATCTCGTGGTCCATGAGTTTGAGTCCTGGGTCGGAGCGTCAAGGCCGACAGCTAAGAGCCTGGAGCCCGTTTTGGATTCTGTGTCTCCCTCTCTCTCTGCCCCTCCCCTGCTCATGCTCTGTCTCTCAAAAATAAGTAAACATTATAACATATATATATATATATATATATATATATATATATATATATATATTATATATATGCCAATCTGAAAAGGCTTACTGTGATTCCAATTACATGACCTTCTGGAAAAGGCAAAACTACATGAGGTAGTAGTGAAGTAGGTGTTACATGAGGTAAAAAAGATCAGTGGTTGCCAGGCTTTCAGCAGAAGCGAAAGAGGGTTGAAGAGGAAAAGCACAAGGTATTTTTTTAGGATGGTGAAACTATTTTGTATAATACTGTAATGGTGGGCACATGACACTATGGATTGTCAAAACCCATAGAACTTTACAATACAAAGAATGAGCCTAAGTGTAAGTAAATTTAAAAAAAAAAAAAAAAAAAAAAAAAAAAAAGATTTACCAGGTGTGAGATCCCAGCAGTGATGTAGACAAAATCTATTATAAATATATGAAATTACTTTGCTGAAGGTATTAGGAGAAAAAGATACTGACCTAAGTAACTTCAGAAATGAATAGAGTCTTTAAGTCTAAAGGCAAAAGAAAATGTATATAGACACTGTACTATAGTTCATAAAATTGTCCCATGTTGAGCTACAGAATACGAATTCTGATACCACCATACATATATATGGGAATTGAACCAGTAAGTAATTGGATGGTAGACAGGTTTTTGTTATTGGACTGGGAAGTTACAGATAAGCACGGGGAAGAGGCTACAATAATAAATGTAGTATGGGTTACATTTGTATATGCCGGTATAAACTCATATTTAGCTTAATAGGGATATGGATAATTACATACAGGAATGTTTACAGATTCTTGTATATACACATTAGTATACACACAGATTTCCTTTATCAGTTGAGAGGGTGTGGAAGCAATAACACCTCAGTACCAATGACCACACCTAGTAGCCAGAACTTAATTTCTAATATCATTCTTTAATAATAGGAGCTAGAGCTCCTGGGAGAAATGGATTATTCTAGAACTGAATCAGGAATTATACAAGATGAGCCTGGAGAAACTTGTAGTGTCAGAAAATAAGAAATTGCTTAAGGAAACAAACACACACAAGTCATAGGAACTCACAATGAGGGGGATATATCAAAGGGACACAACAGCCAAAGGAAAGAGTTTCCAATGGCCAAAGCTTTTACACTTTAAGCAACAATATAAATAAGGTGGTGGTAGATGGTAATCCAAATTATAAAATATACATCCATGAGTTCATACATATATATATATATATATATATATATATATATATATATATATATATAAAAGACTAAATGGGGATAAATAGACAAATGATGTATGTAGAGAAATTTGAAATAATTTATGTAGATATTCTTCTCTCAAGGGAGTGGAGCATAACTCCCTACTCCTTAACTGTGGACTGCATATGGTGATTTCCTTCCAAAGAGCACAGTATAGAAGGGGGAAAAATAGTAACTTTGCAGTTGAGAAATCTGATCCACATACCTCAGACGGGCAATCAAGGTGATAAGTCACGCTGATACTATGTACCTTTGGTATAATGCAATGAGAATGGCACTTTACTTCTTTATAAAGTCTTTGTCCCCCAAACCTGTAACTCCACTGTATTGGTCAGGATCCTCCAGAGAAACAAAACCAACTGGATGTATCTCTCTGTCTATATGTATACTGATATCGAGATATATATAGACAGAGAGAGAGAGAGAGAGAGAGAGAGAGAGAGAGAAAGTTGGAAACCCAGGAAGAGCCAATGTTACAGTTCAAGTCTGAGGGCTATCTGCTGGCCAAATTTTCTCTAGCCCTGGGAAGATCAATCTTTTATTCTATTCAGGCCTTCATCTGATTGAATGAGGCGTACCTCCATTATGGAAAACAATCTGCTTTCCTCAGAGTCCACTGATTTAAGTGTAAATTTCATTCACAAATGCCCTGACAGAGATATCCAGAGTATGTTTGACCAAATGTTGATACTATGGCCTGGCCAGGTTGGCTCATAAAATTAACCATCACACTCAATCGAATCGTGAGAAAAACAAAAGATCTTAACTGAGAGACATTTTATAAAATACCTAACTAACACTCCTCAAAACTTTCATTATTAACAATGGAAGTCTGAGAAACTGTAACAAACCAAGAGGAACCTAAGGAAACATGACAACTAAATGCAATGTTGTGTCCTGGATGAGACACTGAAACAGAAAAAGAACCTTAGGTAAAGACTCTGGAAATGAGAATAAAGTTTGGTAAATTTATCAATATTGATTCATTAATTATAAGAAATGTACCATGGGATATTGGGTGTAAGGTACACGGGAATTCTCAGTACTATTTTCTTACTAACTTAGGGCAGGAAAATATTTATTAGATGATTTGTTTATTAAATTATTTATTAAATAGATTATTTATTAAAAAGATTTATTAGGACTACAAAAGGAAATATTGATGTATTTGTTGGTCTTTGTCAAAACTAAGGATTTCTTCTTATCAAGTACACCATCAAATAAGCAAGTTAAGGATGGGGAAATACAATTATGTGACAAAAGACCTTTATTTTTACAAATCAACACTAAAAATATAAAGCATCCAATTAAAATGGGCAAAAGACATGGCAGAAACCTCGCAAAAGAATACATAGTAATGGACAATTGGAAAATGAAAAAGTAATGAATATCATTAATCATCAGGAAATGCAAATAAAAAGCATAATGATACACTGCCTGCTATCCATTTAAAGGGCTAAAAACAAAAACAAAAAATTTGACAATACCAAATGTATCAATATTGTTTTATTATTTATTACAAAGTTACCATACTAATATAAAGTATCAATATTGTAGGGTACATAGGAACTCTATTGGTGAGTATGTAGAGAAACTAAAATGCTCATAAGTTGTTAATGGGAATGTAAAAATAAATTATTTGGACTATCTGGCACTTTCTTAATAAAGTTAAACATACATCTCTCTTGTGACCCAGCTATGTACGGAAACATAAAACATACACCCAAAGACTTGCACATAAATATTCATAGCAGCCTATTCTTATTAAGCCAATATTTGAATTAAAACCCTCCTAACAGGGGTGCCTGGAAGGCTCAGTCGGTTGAGCACTCCTCTTGATTTTGGCTCAGGTCATGATTCCAGAGTCGTGGAATCAAACTCTGCATCAGGCGCTGTGCTGAGTGTGGAGCCTGCTTAAGATTCTCTCTCTCTCTCCCTCTCTCCCTCCCTCCCACATACACACACACCTCTTCCTCGTGCTCTCTCTCTCTCTTAAAATAATAATATAATAATAGATAATAGTAGAAAAAATTAAAACAAAGAAAAAACCCCCAACAAATATCCATCAACAGGTAAACCAAATGATACACATTTGTACATTCATATAATGGAATACTACTCAGAGAAAAGGAACAGACTACTGATACAAGCAGCATGGATGAATTTCTAGAATATTTTGTGATATAAAAAATCTACATGCAAAAAAAAGAAATGCATACATTGTAATTCATTTACATAAATTCCAAGGAAAGGTAAAACTTATTGTTTTAGAAATTGTTACAGAAATCTCAAAGTAATTGCCTGAGGTGGAGGTAGAAATGGACAGGAAATGGGATATAAAGAAACTTTCTGTTGATTATATAAATGTTCTTGTTTTGAGGGATAGTTGAAGGGTTGCATGCAATTACCCAAGCTCATTGAACTGAATACTTAGGATCTTCATCTTAAAGTATGTAAATTATACTTCAATAAAAATTTAAAATTCATGCTTAATAAAAAGTCAAAGTATTAGGTACACTTTTCCTTCTCTTCACCTCGCTTCATCTTCCAGCCTGGAGGTTCCTATTTGTCTTGTCTTTTCATTACTGAGACTCAATACATGTTATTTTTACCCTCACACAAATAAGGTCATAAATCTACTTGATAAGTTTGGTGCCCTATTTGATGTGGGTATCCTATGATTCCCATTAATGTTCAGGGTTGGACTCTAAATTCCTATTCTGTGAAGGTTTGCCTTTGTCTGGTCTGTGTTGCCCAGTCTTTTGTTTCATTTTCTTGTCTCTGTTGCCCAAATTGTTTTCTAGGATGTTGAACCCATTTGACCTTCTGTACCTGCGTGAACTTTAAAGTTCCTTCTTGTGTCTATGTATCTTTATCATTCACTGTACCATCTCCATGATGCAACACCATGGAATAGAGGAACCATATGTTGTTTTTGAAATACATGTTAACATGGCATACTATAATTTTGAAAGAAATTAATTTTGTAAAAATAAAATAATGAGGGTAGATAATAAATGGGAATTGATGCTTTGACTGTATTTGAATAGGTGCATTGTCTCCTATACACCTGGCCTGATTTGATCATAAATAATTTGGATAAAACTTTTAAATTCAGTATGTATAGTAAATGTCATGAAAACAATTGTATATTACACATCTTAAATTCTTTTACATGTTTACTGTTAGTTGTGTTCTGATTTATTTTTAAGGTATGGTTCGACAAAGGGGCACGTGGGTGGCTCAGCCAGTTAAGCATCTGACTTGATTTCGGCTCAGGTCATGGTCTCATCGTTCGTGAATTTGAGCCCCGCACTGAGAGTGCAGAGCCTGCTTAGGATTCTCTTTCTCCCTCTCTCTGTCCCTCCCCTGCTCACTGGGCATGTGCTCTCTCCCTCTCTATCTCAGAATAAATAAACTTCAAAAAAAAAAAGATTTGGTTGGATGAAAAGACTACGATGAGTTATAAAATAGGCATGTGATACTCAGAATTTTGAAACAGACAGTAGATATGGATTGAATCCTGTAAACCAAAAGGCAATGTTGATGGTGGCTTAAAGTAGTTAATATCAGATGATAATAGCAACATGCCATTTGCACTTTAATCTAGAGAAGGAGTTAGAGAATATTGTTAGATACCAGAAAAAGAAATGAGAATTGGGTCCTGCTGAGCTGGCTGATTAATTCCACACAATTGTGCCCTTTTTTTTCGTCTGGTCACATTTGTTGCAAAATTTAGCCCCTCAGTATCTGACCTTGGGCGTATGGGCTTGACTGTTGACTGGGTGGCTATTTAACAGGATACTGATGGCTTCCGCAAAAGAATCCAAGTACAAACACTGCCAGGACTCTGCAGTCCTTGTTCTCTTGCCTTTCCTGTCTTATTCTTCCTGCCACTGGTTTCTTTTCTGCTTTCTGCTTGGAATGTGCTCATCACCTTCCAATCAGTTTTATGTTTTTACTGCTTAATCATTATTTCCCAGCTAATGTTAATATACATAGTATATCATCAGTGCCTTACTTTATTATCCTCATCATTAAGAATTAATGATCTATGTGGAAGTGCCCCCCCCCCCAACCCCATTTGCTTGTGGATTTACTTGAGCTTGTTCCTTAATGTAATTGTCCTGATGACATTTCCAACCTATTTGCATTAAAATATTTTGGAGAGCTCATAGAATACTTGGCAGCAAGACTTTGAGTTACAAATACAAAAGTAAACAACAGGCAGAGAACATTTGAATAGGCTTTGGCACTAGCCAACTAAACCAATTGAAACAATCTGCTGTTTAAATCTAGTACCTGATGACTAATGGAAAATTAAAGAACCTCACTTGTAACCTTGACATTCTTATATGGCTTTAGTTTTGCAAGAGATCAGACATGCATATGTAATAAGTAGAACACCCAAACAAAAATAAGCTTGTTAAAAACAATCATCTGTGAGAATGTTCTTACTAGTTTCTTTGCACTCCTGGCACCAGAACTTGGCTAATTACATAGAGGTCATTGTTGCAAATATGCCTGGGAGGATTCCTTTATTAGGACTCTATGAACACTTTATATTTAGAATCACCAAACTCACTATATAGAATGAGAACTATATAAAATTTAGTATGCAATCAACTGGAAACATAATAATATGCAACAGGCAGTGGATTTCCGTATTCCTTTTTCACTAAGAAATGGCAATAAAATTTACCCTGGTGTTTGTCAGAATGTTGCCTTCTTTTCAATCAAGTCTGGATACATTTTTTGTGTGTGTGTGATTTCCTAGTATGTTAGATATTCTGCTGTGTCCCTTGATGCTTATGGTCCCTATTGGTTTATATATTTCTTTAAATTCTTACTCCAACTCTTCAAAATCTGTTTTAAGCGTTGTGTGTATTAGTTATCATTTTTATGAAGTTTGACATTTTTCATATGTTTTAAATAAAATGCTTAGTGCCAATTTTATATTTCCAGATATAGCTTAGTTTTCTTTTTGGAGAATATTCACTGTACCTATCTCTTTCTTTTATGGATATTCTGTGTTCTCCAGGTAACTGCCTAAGTGGTTTACTCATAAGTGGAGTACAGAATTCTACTGATTTTGAATGAAAGAATGGAGCTGAAAATTGCAGAAATATGTTAACCATGATAACTTTGTGTAATAAAAAATAACCCCTGAAGTATTTATCTTAACTATTTTATGCTGATATCAGTTAGAATACCTACAAATAATTCTAAACATATAGATTATTAAACCTCAAAATTTTTGTTCACAGTTATCTGAAAGTGGGTGGGTTAAACATAGTCTTTTAAGAAACTGAAGGATTTATTCTTAAATATTAAGACCCAGGCACCAATAAATCATATGGCTTACAATAATTGCCTGTATACTTAATTATATGATTGATATTATATAAGATTATATTTTTCCCTTCTTGGAACAAATCATTCCAAAGTTCCACTGACCTGTTTTCCATGTTGGAACCTCACATACAACCTAGATGTGAAAAAATAATGCTTTCAGGTATACCCCAAATTAATATTTTCTCACATAATAGTAAAAATTAATTTCATTTTGACAAAACACCTCAGGAAAGAATTTTTGATCGCCATGGTGGTTGTAGATCCATGAAACTGTTCACAAGATATAGAAGTAGCCTAGACATCTCTTAGGTGTGACAAATGGGTAGACCATGTGTTGTTTCAAAGTGAAAATATAAGCCTTGTCAGGTATACAGGCTGTTTTTCAAATTACAGTGTTTGAATTCAAGATTTATTCATGTGTTTTTAAGTTATGTCAATGTTTTTCTTTTATTACAGTATTTCATTCACCTCTTAAGAGTTTTTCACAGGATGAAGTCAGAAGGTACTATCTTATATAAGTGCAGAAGGCAAGGACGCTAAATTCATGTTTATCAGGAAGTTTGAAAAGTAATTTTATCCCAGACCACATTGCCAGAAATATGGTAGGTAAACAATAAATAGTTGTTGTATGAATAAATGCATATCAGAAAGAGGAATATTTTTTCACTACAACTTGAACCATATATATTTTATTCAGTTAAGTGAGGCAAAAGCCTGAGCTATGGAAAACTAATGAACTGGCTCCACTCATCATTATTATTTAGTCTTTCATTATTACTTATTATCCTCATTGGGGTTGGCTCATTTATTGTCTACTCCCTCTCTGCCAGTTGTCAATACTTTGTTCCCCCACCCCGCCTCCAAAACCATGTAAATGCTCTGAGCTCTTGTAATCACTGGAACTTCTTCATAAAACTCATAAAGCATACTCTAAAGAAAGAAGAAAGTAAGGAACCAACTATAAACTTTGGAATGATATTGAGACTTAGTATATAAGAACATGCTAATTAATAGCCACTTAGGAGGACACTCATTAAAGTGGACCACATGGTCTGACTATAGTACTGTAGTGATAGATAGCATCTGTGCTACAGAAGCAGTGATAGGAGTAATGTCTTCTTTTTCTTATTTGGAATGCCCAACATCTGGTAAACATTTTTTCTCCTTTGCTTCCTCCACCTCCCAGTGGAAAAGTATTTGTTACAAAACATTGATCTTACAATTAAAGATTCATGACATTGTAGTTTAAATTTCTAGTTTTCTACTGTTCTCTCTATGTACTTGAATCCTACAAGCCTCTCCATTCTAAACCCTCTTCTTTTTTTAAATTTATTTTTTAATTTTTTTAACGTTTATTTATTTTTGAGACAGAGTGAGACAGAGCATGAATGGGGGAGGGTCAGAGAGAGAGGGAGACACAGAATCTGAAACAGGCTCCAGGCTCTGAGCCATCAGCACAGAGCCTGATGCGGGGCTTGAACTCACGAACCGCGAGATCGTGACCTGAGCTGAAGTCGGATGCTTAACCGACTCACCCACCCAGGTGCCCCTAAACCCTCTTCTTCTTATGTAGCTCACCAACTTTAAATCAACTGGAATGTTCTTGTAAATCATTCACATTTATATTCACATGTTAATGTACATCAAAAATTTAAAAACTACATGAACAAAACTCACATTTTGTTGCAGTAGAAATGCCTTGAACGTGTCTTTCTTTCACTGACTTACCTTGGATATTTGCAAACTTGTAATCAGCAGTAATGATAGTAAAGCAAGATAATATTTCCTTAGTCATGTTAATGTAAATATGAAATAAAATTTGTATCAGTGGTAAGTAGAAAGCATACAGAGTCAGTGAAAAATAATTTTATTAGGAAAATGCAGAAAAGTATAAACATGAAATGCTAATAGTAACATCATGACATCTGTTTTAACATTGAAGAGAGAAATGGGACACTTGAGTAATGGCAAAGCATCAGAGTCTTTTAATATGACAATGCATACTTGAAACAGATTTATTTTCCATTTGTCATACAATATAGGTATTCTAATGTGAACAAGCATAGGAGTCATTGAGGACATTTCTAGAGAGAAATTTCCTTTAACAGGATCATAATTCTGCAGTGGAGCACTATCCATATGTTTTACTGTTCTATTAGAGCTTCCCCCCCCCCCCCCCCCCCGCCGTGGATTTGATTCATCTATCAGCTTTAGTTTTCTAATGGTCTCCAAAAGGGAAGAGAGTATTTTGTTTCACCACAGCTGCTCTCACTTAGATGTATGTTGCTTTTGTACAGAGTAATCAGATGTATTACAATTTAATGACTGTTGTTTTTTGAGTTAGGAGAGCACAGGCCAGTTATATGGAATTGAACCACATTCATTCAATTGAATAGGTTGATTTAATTCCTGGAATCAGTACTGGTAAATCTGCTGGGAAACCCCACCAAAATTATTTTGTCAGTTATAGAATAGCTTTTGATATAATGGAGACCATAATAGTCTCCAGATTTAGAGGATATTGTAACTTAATTAACAAGCAATATGATTAAGAGTCATTTTCAAATAATAATATTGATCCAATGTAAGTAGCACATGTACTCACAGCAGTTCTTCCTGATGTAGGATCACTTGCATTAATTCAGTCTCTCTTTTCCTCTCTCTTTTATACACACATACACACATGTATTATTTACACCCACAGACACCATTTTGAGATTTAAGAGGTATGAAAAAGACTGAAATTAATTGATGTATACAGAACCAAAGTCTTATTAGCATACTGCTTTTATCAAGTAGTTAATTCATCATCTATACTCAAAACTTTCTGCATTGTTCAAAAGCCTAAATAATTAAATTGCAATGTCAGAATTTTTTATGTTCTAAGTATTATCCATACTTTGGTATGGATATTAAATGGTCTATTTAAAAACCTATTAAATGGTCAATATATTTTCATCATAACACTCAGATTAAAGGTACCATGTTGAATTTAAAATGTCATGCAGGAGGGGCGCCTGGGTGGCTCAGTCAGTTAAGCATCTGGCTTTGGCTCAGGTCATGATCTCATGGCTCCTGAGTTCAAGCCCCGTGTCGGGCTCTGTGCTGACAGCTCAGAGCCTGGAACCTGCTTCGGATTTTGTGTCTCCCTCTCTCTCTGTCTTCCCGCCCCTCCCCCATTGTGCTCTGTCACTCTCTTTCTCTCAAAAATAAATAAATGTAAAAAAAACACATCATTCAGAAAAAGAGTTACTTTAGAGAACACATCAGTTTTTAAGTGTTGGCTTCAAAGTAAATTTCCTTCAGAATATGCTGTTTTCCTACAAAGACACTTTTGTACATGGATACAGATTATACCTTGGTTATTACTTTCATTAATAAGGGGATTTTTTAGAATTGATTATTGCCCCTTAGATTCAGTGTTGTTTGAAAACAAAAAACAAAAAAAAAAAGGGTGGGGGGCTACTTTCCTGCTTACATCTTTTCATACAGGGAGAAAACAATGACTGGAAGGCACAGGGCTCAAAATTCAGACAAGTAAGTGTTGAATTCAGATTTGTGGGTATATGTATGTATGTTTGCATATAGCTCCTCTTCCCTTTAAAAGATTTGGAATGCCTGGGTGGCTCAATTGGCTAAACGTCTGACTTTAGCTCATGTCATGATCTTGCAGTTCACGAGTTCAAGCCCCACGTTAGGTGCCTGCTTCTGATTCTGTCTCACTCTCTGCCCCTCACCGACTCAAGCTCTGTCTCTCTCAAAAATAAATAAGCATTAAGATTTTTTTTTTAAAGATTGATGTTACACTTTAATGAATATGTGCCTATTAGGGGGGCTGTATGGTAAATATTTAGTCCCTGACATTAACATCTTAAAAGTAATATTTTACTTTTTCTGTGTAAGTAATGTGGAAATAAAGTATGACATACGACTTTAGATTTAGATTAAATAAAATACCAAGGTGATATCTTGTACTGCCAAGGAAAGGCATCATTGCCCAACCAATGGAAAGTGAATGGCCTTTGAACCCCTCCTCATCAGTCTGCAATGAATCTATGAGTCTGATTTATTGTAAATTCTTTGAGAATGACCTCATTTTAGCATATTTGACTTATATGAATATTTTAGCATATTTTATTTAATATAATAGATATCATGACTTAATTAGTGATCCGATACTTTAATGCCTTTTTCTACATTTATAATTCTCATTTTAGACTTAATTTTATTATGTTAATGAAAATTCATTTTATCAAATAATAACTCTATGTACTGTACTAATGACTATAAGCATACTGACTAGAGTCATAGAAATAGGGTCAAGAATATCATAGCATTCTTAGAGGAATGGGCAGTTTATGAAGTTTCCTTCTGTAAAAGAAATTAGGACTTAGAGATATAGTTTATAAAATTTGTTCTTAGCACAATGGCCAGTGGAGGAATTTCTTAGCATGTTTAAGTAATCTTTTTCCAGACCTAGCTATACTCACAAACCCCAATTAATTTATTCTGGACAGTGCTTTCTTATGAAACTTTCTGCAATGAGAGAAGTGGTCCTTTATCTGCACTAATATGCTAGCTATTAGACACATATTGGTATAAAACACTTAAAATGTGACTAATATGACAGTGGAATTGAATTTTAGGTTTTTTGTTAAATTTTAATTGATTTACATAGTCACATATGGCCGGTAGCTCCTCTATAGAACAGCACACCGGCATTTATTTTGTATGGCGTTCAGTACAGGGGATGTTTATAATAATTATATTTTGATTCTTACTTTGATAAAGTAAGTAATTGTGTTATTGAGGTTTATTGGGTTGCAAGAGACACTTGTCGCCTTTAACTAACTTAAATTAAGAGGAGGATTTATTGGATAGGTATTAAAGTTAACTCAGATTAAAAATGAATTCATCAACTAAATTTCAGAAAGGCAGCTCCAAGGACTTCAGTATCAGAAAACTGAGATTTTTTTGAGGGGCTTCCATTAAAGTGAGTAAGCTTTAACAATCATCCAGAGAGAATATTATTGTCTTCATGTCAAATGTTTCTAATTGGATCAATATCATTTCATCAGGGTGGAGGTGGATGGGAAATGGTATTAGTACTAAAGCCACTACAAGAATCTGTGAGTTGGATAGTCACTTCAGTTGTGTCCAGCACAAATACTAATTTATATTCATATTTAGGAGGTTAGCATGATCTGTGACAGGATAATATTCATAATAGTTAAAATATAGTGTGTAAGGAATTTTCTAAAATCTTCTCTTGCTACTCGGTATGTTTCATGGTCTGTAAGCGTCAGCAACACTGGAACTTGTTAGAATCTCAGACTACATCTAGACCTGCAGAGTCAGAATGTGCATTTTGACCCATTCTTTTAAATGATTTATATGCACATTTAAGCTGAAGGAGACCACATAAAATTTGTCAAGTCAGCATACTGATAGTTTTCACATGATAATTTTTAGTGATGTATTATTATATAACTTGCATTTTTCATTATAATTATTTGACTGTGGAATGGAATATGGTTTCTCAACCTAAAAATGTTAGTTATGTTTGACAGTAAAGACCCATCAATTGAAACTTTTAGTTAAATCATTCTCCCTTAAGATTAGTAGTTAGCATTCAGTATTAAAAACATAAGGATGAGATTGAAGAATAATTAAATATGCAACTGATATGCCAAATTTTTTATCTGAAGATAAAGTACACTTCAAAGAATTCTTTGTAATTGGAAAAAAGGAAATTGTTAAACTAAAGATATATAAAATTGTATTTAAGAATATTACTTTAAATTTCTGGAAATGCAGTGCATGAATTTATATGTATTACACAAATTTTTTTCTCTGATATTAGGAAGCATATTATTGTTATTTGGAGAACTACTAGAAGTTCTTAAACTCATGTATTTAAAGTGAAATACATGTTAAAGAAATTTATTTTCCTATATTTTTTTAGTGTTTCCTCTGCTTTTAAAGTGCTTGTTTATCTGGAATTATCTGTTCAGGTCAATGTGGAAAAACTCTGCAAGTAAAAGCTGAATTCTGGGTGTATGTGGTATATGTAAAAGACATCTAGTGTAAAACTGAGAATCTGAGATATGTTTGTGTCTGACATGTGAAAACATACATGGAACTGGTATTTATGGGAACTGATCTAATAAATTCTGTGCTAACTTGAATAGTTGAAGGTTGTAAATCTGCTAAACAACCAGAATTTTAAAAAAATTTAAATTCCAAATTATTAGAGAACTGACTTACTAATAAGATAATGATGAATAGTTTTGGTAGAAAATCATATACTTGGGTCATTAATCAAAATGTTTATTTTAAGAATTATTGGCTATTTTTAATTTTTATATGCATAAGAAAGTTTAGAGCATTCATGTAAAGGGAAACTATATGTAATATGACTTGTTTTAAATTCAGCCTTAACTTAAAAAAAAATTCAGCTTTACTTAGACAACAGAATTATGTATGAAACATTTTCTGGAATTCAATAACTGTCAAGTAATAAATACAATTTCATAAACTATTGAAACATTGTGGCTAACAATTTCAGGAATTAGTGTTGAGAACAAAGGTGAAAAACTCACACATACTTTTAATACGTTATCTTAGACATTGACAAAAAAATAGAAATATTAATATTTTTAATTTACTTTTTTTTTAATTTGAGAGAGAGAGAGAGACAACAAGCAGGGAGGAGGAGCAGAGGGAGAGAGAGAATATCCCAAGCAGTCTCCATGCTCAGCGGGAGCCTAACGCAGGGCTGGAACCCACAACCGCAGGATCATGACCTGAGCTGAAATCAAGAGTTGGTTGTTCAACAGACTGAGACACCCAGGTGTCCCTAATATTTTTAGGTAGCCGCTGTTCTTTGGTGTCACCTGTCTTAAATTATCTTTGTAGTTTCTGCTATTTTGCTAGGTTCTTTTGTTTTGCTAAAAGATATTACAACTTCTTTTGTAGGTTTGGAAACCGAAGTATACCCCCTTGAATTCCATTTCTTTAATCACAGTTTGCTCCCTCCTCTTCTTTTCTCCTCTACTCTATAAAACTTCTCATGGTTCTTGGATTAATTTTATATATCCATCTGTTGTGGGAAACTTGTAGCAGTTAATTACAGAAAGTCTATTCCAGTTCTTCTTAGGTCAACAACATCTTTCATGTGAATTAAGAACTCAACACCATGTAGAAGGAAAGTACAAAAATCCATTTATTAGGTATAGTAGAAACAAGGCCAAAAAAAAAAAAAAAAATGGAAATCGTACCTATCACCTTTGGGGCAGGGTAGAAGAATCTTGAAATTTTGGATGGACAAGGCCATCAATTACCTTTGTTGGATCAAGATTTAGTTGGTGTTGAGCCCCCATTTCTATAGCTTTGCTGGCTGTTATGAAGGAAAAGATATGGTTTGAGTTTGTTCTCAAAACACCATATAAGCAAATATGGGATGGATTGCAGCAAACTCATGCCTTGTTTCTGAGTCAGAACACATAATAACCCAGCTCTAATCATTAAAGCAAAGCTGGATTTTTTTTAATATATAAGGGAGAGAGTCCATCTTCAAAGAATACATTAGTTTTTCTCAAGAAGGAAACATTTCATATATTAAAAATAAAGACATTTACTTAGGCAGACAGTACTGGTCAGAACAAAATTTTCTGTATAATTTTGATCATAAAACAAGTTCATGATCTAAATATCAATGCTATCATATTCTATGCATTTTTTAGAGAAGAAAATTCAAACAGTAATATTCATCAGTTGATAATCTTCAAAATACAGGCTGACTCTTGTTCTTTTTCTTAAACAAGTTTAGACATTCACAAGTAAAAGTGTAAGGAATGGTTTCTGTGGAATCAGTGTCTTTGATCATATTCAATTCAAGTATATGCTTTTTTTTAGATCAGGAATTAGTATCAGATTTCTATTGAATATTTTATAACAAATGGTATACAACACTCAGCCAACTCTGAGCAGAAATTCAAAAGTATTAAAAATTGCTTATTATCTATACAAATAAAAACATTTATAATTCTGATATTTTCTGTAATGAAAACAAGCCAAATACAGGTATCATAAAAAAGCAAACATCAAACAAGAGGTAGTAATTGCAGAAAATATCCCAGACAAAATACATGATAAATTTATTAGCTAAGGGTCACCTATCTCTTGTTGCTGCAAGGAGCCTCATTCCTTAGTCACCCATGTCCGTAATCACTATTTTAGGGAGAGAAGTGGTGATGGGGACAGTCATTGAAGGATTTGAAGGATCTAGTGTTTTGTCAAATGATCAACTATAACTTGAAGGGACTTTCAAAAGTATTGAATCAGGGGCGCCTGGGTGGCGCAGTAAGTTAAGCGTCCGACTTCAGCCAGGTCACGATCTCACGGTCCGTGAGTTCGAGCCCCGCGTCGGGCTCTGGGCTGATGGCTCGGAGCCTGGAGCCTGTTTCCGATTCCGTGTCTGCCTCTCTCTCTGCCCCTCCCCCGTTCATGCTATGTCTCTCTCTGTCCCAAAAATAAATAAAAAAAAAAAAAAAAAAAGTTGAAAAAAAAAGTATTGAATCAGACTCAATTTAAGTTAAATTGCATAGTAGGGACATTTAGCTCATATTTTCTCATGCTAACAGGTGGAGATTTTAGAATAAGTCTAGATTTATAGTTTCCTTGTATTCATTCAACAGTCACTGAATGCCTTCTGTGTGCTAGACACTGTTCTAAATTATAGGCATACAAAAGTAAACAAAATAAGTCCTTGTTTGTCTTCAGGGAACTTACCCGTGGGGAAGTAGCGGAACACTGATAAAAAAACCAATATGGATCAAAACTGCCAAATACTTGGGCCACCTGGGTGGCTCAATTGGTTGAGCGTCTGACTTCAGCTCAGGTTGTGATCTCATGGCTGGTGAGTTCGAGCCCCATGTTGGGCTCTGTGCTGACAGCTCAGAGTCTGGAGCCTGCCTCAGATTCTGTATCTCTGTCTCGCTCTGCCCCTCCCCTGCTCATGCTCTGTATTTCTCAAACAAACAAACAAACAAACATTAAATAAAAAAATTATAAAATGTCAAATACTGGTAAGTGCAATGGAGAAATATAAATTAGGATAAAAGAATGATGAAAGGGCTGATGTTTAATGTAGTCCTTTCTGAAAGTTTGGTGTTCCAGCAGGAATCTGATCAAAGGGAGGGAGCCAGCTGTGTGATTATCTGTAGGAAGAACATCTCACAGAGGAATAGCAATGACTCTGAAGTAGGAAACTGTGAGGCATACTTCAGCCTGGAGGTTATCCAGTGTGCCTAGAGAAGAGTGAGCAAGAGGATAGTAATCAGAGCCGAGGTCAGAGATCTAGCCTAGGTTCAGCTCATCAAGAATTGTTATTACTGGTCCATATGATGGGAAGCCATGGGAGGAATTAGTAGGGAAATGATATCATGTGATTTACATTTTAAAAGAATCATTTTGGCTATGTGACAAATAGATTGTGAGATGCAGCTAGAACAGAAGTAGGTAGTCCAGTTAAGAGGCTTTGAAACTAGTCTGGGCAAGAGGTGATAGCTTGTATTAGAGTAGTGGTGGTGGAGGTAGTGATAAATGGACAGATTTCAGGTATATTATGAAGATGAATCCATAGGATTTGGTGATAGATCATGTATGAATGGTAGGAAAGGGAGAAAGGAGGATAACTCCATTGTGTCTTTGTCTTGTTCTCTGTCAACTCTCCCCTTTCCTTGTCTATCCTCTTCTCAGCTCCCCATCTCTCCTTTCTTCTCCTCTTTTGTCTTTTTCTCATATACACCTCATTATCCTTAACTTTCTCTTCTCTCCTTCACTTACCTTCTCTTCTGCTCTTCTCTGTCTCCCACCTTGTCTTTCCTTTTCTGTCCTTTTTTCCCTCTTTTTGTGCTCTCTCATTCTTACCTTAAATATAATCATGTTTTCTGTGCCATAAATTCATTGTAGGGAGCTAAAGTTGGGAGACCTGTAGGAAGACTTTTCATGATTAGGATGATGAGCAACCCATTTGATATGTGGTTAGATTTGGGACTTGAAGGTTGAACAACACTTACTGATGAATTAAATATGGTAGGTGGGGTGAGAAGGTAAATCATAGGTGACTGTGATGATTTTGCCCCGAGGAAAGTATAAATTGTAGTATCATCAACTGAAATGGAGAAGCAAGTTTGGCTGGGGGTTATGTATAGGGACAAGGCAATTTTTTTTTTTTTTTAACATTTTATTTTTGGCATTACCTGCTCAACATCAAGTGGAGATGTAGGGTAGTCTAGGGCCCATAGGAGAGATCAAAGCTAGCTATACTCATTGAGTTGTTCTGCCAAACCTACCCTAGGGAGGCTCCCGATGAGTTATGCTCTTGTAAAATTCCTTCCTCTGGACTGTAAGCAGAACCTGTCAACCTATGACTTCTGACAAACACTATGACAAGAGTGATGGAATGTCACTCCCATGATTATGTTATATAAATGTCTTAGCAGACTGAAAGGATTCTCTTGCTGGCCTTGAATAAGCAAAGTCATGTGGTGAACTGCCTGCAAATAGGAGCCACAAGATAGGCAACTGAAGGTAGCCTCTAGGACCTGAGGGCAGTCTTGACCCAACAGCCAGTTAAGAAGCTGGGCCGTAAGTCACACAGTTGCATGGAGATTCTACCAAAAACCTGGAGAAGTTTTAGAAACAGACACTTGCCTATTTGAATTGTAGCTCAAGAACACAGTTGAGAACACAGCCAGCCTGGCAGACAAGTTGATTGCAGCCTTGTGAGACACAGGTAAAGTGCTGAAACAGAAACTGCCAAGAGGCTAAGTTTGTGGTAATTTGTTAGGCATCAACAGATAACTAACACAGTGGTCATCAACTGTAGATGGTATTTAGTACATGGAACTGGGTGAAATCACTTAGACTGTAATGTCCAACAACTAACAATCCAACACTAGTTATAGATCACTTTTTTAGTGAAAAAAATATTATATATCTAAAACTGCAGCCTCTAAGGCTAAATCCAAGTTTTCAGGAAAGAAATTCTTGTTTGACAAGCTTAGATGAAATGTCTACCTCTAAACTAAATAAATGTAGCCTGGAAGAATTCAGGATGCCTAGAAGAATCATATTAACAAGGGCTACATCTGTGTGGGCAAGAGGAAGGGGAATGTAGTGATCAGAGAAGAAAGTCATTGGCTTGGCAAACACCCTCACATTTTTCAGGGGGATCTGTCCACCTGAAAGAATGTAGAAAGATGTGTTTTTTCTCTCTCTTTTTTTTAAGATTAATTTTTTTTTTTTTTGGCTAATTTTCTTAGGGTCTGCACCAACCAGAATACTAGATAGCAGTTTTTCTGCTACATGACATATTTTTTTAATAACTCAGATTCATAAAATGAGCAAACCATATTTGCCATAATACCAGACACTAGAGATGCTTTGCATTCATGTCTTAAAATCTGTATCAGAACCTGATGTTCTCTGACATGTAGTATTTTTTATATTGCTTAAGTGTACATACCAGGAGGGGAGCTGTCCATGTTTCTTCCTCCTTGACTTGTAGAAAATTATCAGGTTCCCTTAATAAAATACATTTAATCTTCCAAAATGATGAGAATTAATAAAATACAATAGCACTCTGAACCAATTATGGGGTCAAAGAAAGGATAATCTATTTAGCAGTAGGACTGGCTGATATCACAGGTCCATCTCTTTGAGGATTACTGTGAGGCTTACTAGCAATAACGTCTTATACCCTACACCGAGGGCCTTGAATACTTTAAACTTTTGTATTTTGAGTGTTTTAACCTAGACAGTGTTTGCCAAATTCCTGATTATATTTCACTTGGTTTGGATATTATGCCAGTTTTATAAGTTATCAAACTGAAGCTTAGGTCAATAGTGTTTTCATCATTTTTATTTTCAGATTAGTATTAATATCCTAAATTACTGTAAATAGTTGACCCTCAAATTATGTCAATTATGTGGTTGATTCATAACTTTGAATTCATTATAAATATTCACATTGTTGATAACTTATGCTGAATTGCTCCTTGGGTTTTTACTTAAAGCATTTTCAGGTGTGAAGGATCACAGACCACCCATTAGTCCCTACAATATGATTTTTTTTTTTAATGTTTATTTATTTTTGAGACAGAGAGAGACACAGCATGAGCAGGGAAGGGGCAGAGAGAGAGGGAGACACAGAATGTGAAACAGGCTCCAGGCTCTGAGCTGTCAGCACTAGAGCCCGACGCGGGGCTCGAACTCACGTACTGTGAAATCATGACCTGAGCCGAAGTCGGACACTTAACTGACTGAGCCACCCAGGCGCCCCGCTACAATATGATTTTAAAATTTAAGCCAAGAAAAGGTGAAAAAGTCTTGCCATTGTCAACTTTTAAAGAAAAATATTTTCTTGCAAATGCATTAATTTCTATAAACGTAATCAGAATTATATATTCATTATGCCTAACTATTCAGTGTTGAGTATCATGTTTTAATTTATTAATCTCTCATCCATTATATGACACTACATTAAAATATAAAATTTATATGTCACATGTGAATTGGTTGTTTAAACCTCATAATGTTTTATGTAAGTTTTTCAAAGTGCAAGCACCATTTGGATGCTAATATTTTTTGTGATTTTCCTTAGCTGTTTTTAGAATAATTTGAATGTGACACAATTAAAAAGGATTTTCTTTATTAAATCAGCTTTCTCCTTTACATTTTCTTTCTTTCTGTCTCTTATTTCAATCCTTAGTTTTCTTGCTCATACAATTAAGTTGAACCATATGAAACTGCAATTTCTGCAATTTCTTTCATTTGGCTCAAATTAATAGAAGAGAAGTTATAATGGAAAACGGATAAATGTTTATCATACCAAGAATATTTGTCTTTGAAGATCCAATGAATAATACTATATGTCAACTTTTTTATTAAAAAAATAAATTGAATGGTGCCTGGTGGTTTGGTTGGTTTAGTATCTGCCTTTGGCTCAGGTCATAATATCATGGTTTGTTGGTTTGAGGCCCCGTATTGGGCTTTGCACTGATGGTGTGGAGGCTGCTTGGGATTTTCTCTCTCCTGGTCTTTCTGCCCCTGTCCCACTTGTGCTCTCTCTCTCTCTGTCTCAGAATAAATAAACTTAAAAACATAAATTGAAATTACTAGACAAACCTTAGATTTAGCTTCATCAATGTAAACATACTTAAGTCCATCAAGATTCTAAGATCGATTCATCTGAGGTTAATCATATTGTAGACAGTATTGTTTACTGTGCAATAACATTTATCTTACAAAAAAGATGTAATATTTCCACCTGAAAGCACACAAAGCATATTCCTTCTTGATTAATTATTTTGTCTTTAAAAGCTTGATAAATGACCATTCATATTACTGAACTGTGGATTCCGTGTAAATTTCTAGTTATTATACAAATGGCCTACATTGATAGGGTAGTTCTATAATGCCTTTGTCTTGCTCTATAAATAATCAAGGTGTAAAATTGATAGCCTTTTATATAAATAATATATAATAATATGCTGTAATTTCTATGTTCATATAAAATAACAAATAACCAGATTTCTTGCTCTTATGTTTTGTTTTAACTAGATTAGACTATTATTCAATAATGGTATACATAAGATATAGTCAAAATTAAAAACTGTACCTAATGTTTGAAATATTTTTTTAAATATTTAAAAGTTTGAAATATCTTTAACTCTTTTTTTTAAATGCCGGAACTGTTGGTAGGTATACCATTTGGGATCTGGTGGCAGATATTCAGGTATCAAGATAGATGAGACGAAGCAATGCAAAAGTTTTAGAATTAAAGGTAGCAGGAAGTTTTAGTTTTGAAGCCAATACTGTTTGAAGTGATGCTGAAGAACACCAGGGATCCTGTCCATAGTGATCTTATTAAACACATTTTTTAAAAATTACAATATGGAAATAGTAGCATCAGAAAACTAAATTTCTTAAGTATTTTCCAAAAATGGGCTTTACAAATGTTGGCTAAATTGTGTTTTGGTGGAATTAAAGGAAAAGAACATACAAAACTAAGCCCCCAGTTTAATTTTTAGTTTGTGGCCTAGAGATCTGGGGCAATTTCATTTTATCACAGAAAAATTTCTTTCCATTCTTCTTTTGCTCCCCCTTTCTTCCCTTTTCCCTTCTTCTTCTTCTTCTTCTTCTTCTTCTTCTTCTTCTTCTTCTACTTTTGGTAGAATTAACACAAAAGAGGGAAAAAATGAGTTGAGTAGTAAAATGGGAAATATCCTAAAATGCCACAAAGACTTTTAATGACAAAATGGCAATCTTAAAGATAGGGAAAGATTTGTTAACTTCTTCACTCATGTGTTATGGAGGTCTTTTATCTCCAATAATGCTGTTTGTGAGATGACAGTGATCTGTCTTAGATATCCTCAGTGTTACTCTGTCTATCATTCTCACTGTGAGGCTCTTTATCCAATTTCACAGATGATAATTTCTAGTTTGTAAACCATTGGTTATCAATGAAAAGAAATCATCCAGAACTAAGTCTTTGGCTAGAATAATTAATCTTTATATAGTTTAATCCCTATTTGATGAAGTGATCTGCATCAAAGAGTGGAGTATTTACTTCAAATCATACCCTTGGTGTACTGATAATCAATTTTTTCTATCATTATGGTCATCTAGAAGAAAGGGTGAAGAAAATGATATATTTCACATATAGGCCATCATTTATCATGTTGCAAATTATACTGCCTCACTAAATGAGGAGTTGTGAATTCTTACCTTCCTATGCAAGGTCAATTCTGGATATAAAATAAGGAATAATTAAGAATAATAAATGAATAATAACAAAAGTATTAAATATTAGTCTTTGTTTAGTTTCTAGGATATAATGTATTATATTCCTTCTCTTCATTCACTTAACACCAATAGTGTATACCAAAGTTTTATGTTGTAGTAGAAAATATATACTAAATCTTGCTTGAAAAACCGTTTTAAAATTCTGTAGCTATACTTCAAGGTTGAATACGTCATTACTTGCAACCAATGGTCTTCAACTAGGAATGATTCTTCCCTTTCAGGGGTCATTTCATAATGTTTGGAGACATTTTTGTTTGTCATGATTTAGAGTATGCTAGTGGCACCTAGTAAAAAGAGGCCAGGGATGCTGCTAAATTTCCTACAGTGTACAGGACAGCCCTTTATAGCAAAGAATCATGTAGCCTAAAATATTAGTAATGCTGAGGTTTAAGAAACTTTGATTTAAACAAATATGCATTGAGTGCTTTCTCTGTGTTTAATATTATGCTTAAGAACCCTGGGGAGTAAAAAATAAGCCAGGTAATCAGTACACTCAAGCTTGAAATCTCGGGGAAGAATTGAGTTGAAAGTCCAAATAAAGATGATGGTGATAACAAATTGATTAATATATCACACAAAGACAAAATAAAAAGCCATGAAGGCTCAGTGGAGCCCAATTCACATTTGTTTGGGGAATAAGTAGTTTTACAAAAACTGTGACAGTTATTTTTTTTTTTTTTCCCACTTTCTCAAAGTAAATAATTCTTGTACCTGGTTACAAAATATTAAAGGTGAAGAAGAGTACTCATTGAAAAATAAATTTCTCTCTCTTGTCCCCCTAGTCATCACTCTCTTTTCCTCTTCCTTCTTGTGGATCCTTTCCAAGGCATCCCATTCCTTTAAAGTACATGTATATCATGTCATATGGATGCATTACAACTTATTTAATCAGATCCCTATTGATAAGCATTTAAGTTATTTCAATTTTCTATGATTTCTAACAGTGCTGAGATGAATATATTCTTTTATGCATCTGAGTGCATATCTGAAGGTTAACTAGACGTGGGACTTCGGTTTCAGAATTTTTGTGAAATTTTCATTTTAAAAATATTTTTCAAATTGTTCCCTTTGGTAGCGAGCTTCCAAAATGATCCCCAGTTATCTTTTTCTCTTGAAATATATACTCCTGTGTAGCCCCCTCCCACATTGAACAATACTGACCTATGTGACCAATAGGATATGTGACTACAGAGTCCAGGACATAAAAGACATAGCAGTTACCACCCTGCCTTTTTTTTTTTTTTTTTTCTTTTTGGATCTCTGGCTCTAGGAGAAACCAGTTGTCATGTCATGAGAGCATTCAGGTATTACATATAGAGGAACTGAGGGTTCTCACTAACAACCAGCACCAACTTGCTAGGTAGCTATGTGAACAACTTTTAAGAGCGGATCATTCTAGCCCTAATCCAGCCTTAAAATAATGCAGCCCTGACTAACCTCACAAGGGACTCTGAGCCAGAACTGCCCAACCTCTAGCCCAACCAGCCAGAGCTGCTCTCAAATTTCTGACCCAGAGAAATTGTCAAGAAAATAAATGTTCAGGGTGCCTGGGTGGCTCAGTCGGTTAAGCATCCGACTTCGGCTCAGATCACGATCTCACAGTTTGTGGATTCGAGCCCTGCATCACTGACAGCTCAAAACCTGGAGCCTGCTTCAGATTCTGTGTCTCCGTCTCTCTCTTCCCCTTGTCCACTCATGTTCTCCTGCTCTTCCTCTCTCTGTCTCAAAAATAAATTAACATTAAAAAATTAAAAAAAAAAAAAGAAAAGAAATGGTAATTGATGTCTTAAACCTCTAGGTTTTAGAGCCACTTGTTATGTGGCAATAGATAACTAATATATTCTTCATGGACAGTATTCCAACTTATACTTCCAATAGCAGTGGTGGAGAGTGCCTGATGTCTTTTACCTATCCTCTCTGTCAGGGCGTGGTATCGTTTTTTTTTTTTTAAATGCTTGCCAATGAAATAGGTAAATAACATGTCATTGTCGCCTGAATTATATTCTCTGAGTGCTGTTGAGCATATTTTCATACATTTAAGAATTAATTCAATATGATATCTATTCACATATTTTGCTCATTTTTCTACTGAGTTGTTTGTTGTTTTCTTATTTATTTATAGGAGCTGATCACACATTGAAAAAGTGCAATTTGCATGTGATACCCGTTACAAATGTTTTTCCCTCCTTTGTTTTTTATAAAGTGATTTTTAAAATAAAAACATTACAATTTTGTTTTTGGTAGTCAAAGTCTTCAACATTTAAAAATGGTTTCTGGGCTTCAAGCCATAGTTATAAAACTCATCCCATTTCTAAGATGACTTTTGTAACTCTACCATGGATGTTTTAGTATTTCTGGGTTTCCTTTTTTTATATTTAAATACGTAATTCATCTGGAGTTTAGGTTGCAAGGTAAGACTTTCTCCTAATGTAATGACCTTTCTCCTAATATGAAATTTTTTCCTCTTTTATACTGAATTACATTACATTTGATCAATTTCTAGTCCTTATTGTATGTTCCATTGATTGAGCTTTTTATCTGTGTTATGGTAGCTTAGGGTTACATTGTTGTTCTTATGGTATCCTAATTTTCAGCATGATTCTGACTCTGATTCATTTCAGTATTAATAAGCACTTGCTCTTCAGATTTTAAATAGTTAAGAAAGAGTTTCTATTTATGTGGAAATGCACCTCCTAGTGGAGAAAACGAACAACCTCAAAACAAATCAATCTGTGATATGAAGAAAATAAAGCAGTATAAATACTTATGTTTTTATAGGAGTTTCAATGACAGTTTCTCTCAAGAGGTGACATTCAAGATGAGAGTGGAATGAATACGATTCGGTAGATCATGGCTGGCGGATGGAACAGAGTACAAAGGCTGATAGGCAGGAGCTTGAAAAGCTTTGTGAAACATGAGAAAAGTGAAACAGTAGAAAGAATAGAAGTATAAAGAAATAGGATACTGATAGGAAATGTGGTCAGAAAAAGACCCAGGTCCTGGGATGCTTTGTAGACCATGTTAAGAATTTTGGATTACATTCTAAGTGTGTAAGAAATAAAAGGTTGGGATATGATTGATACTATCAAAGAAACACTGTTTTAGAGAACTTGATTAATGTGTAGCTGAGGAATGAGGGAGAGGAGGGCAAGGGTGAAAGCAGGCAGTCCTGGTAGGCTATTTCAGTAGCCCCAATGAAACATGGTGGTGGCTTGGGCCAGTTGTATGAGGTGGCAGATGTGATTTGAATCCAGTCAAAACTTGTGGAACAGCTAAGGCAATTTGCCTTAGAATCAGCTTGCTTTGCCAGAAAACAAAAGTCCTGTTTTTAGTTGACACCACAGTAAGATTACAAGTTAACATAAGGAGAATGAACACGTTTGTATTCTTCAAAATTTTTTTAAACTCAGAAATGTAATATTTTCTATTGATTGATGTTCACAGTAGGACTTTAAATTTTTCTTCATGGATATCTTCATGCTCCTTGTTATTTTTTTGTGTTTTGTTCCTCGTTTAAGTGGAGCTCGTACATCCATTATAGTATCTTCTAACTGGTTGTGAACCAGCATCAGCTGCCAGACATGTGAGTGAACATGTCAACATTATTCCCACCCCTAGATTTGGAGCCTTCTCACTGATAGGGAGCAGAAAACAGCCATCCCGGCTATGCTCTGCCTGAATTCCTGATCCACAGAATCTCTGAATACAATAAATAAATAGCTGTTTTGAATAATTTGTTACATAACTATAATAATTGGAATAGAAAGTGCATTCTCTCTCTTTGGGCTGTAGAAATCAGTAAATACAATTTGGATTCTCCTTTTCAATTATTTTTTATGGAGGCTTACCATTAGAAAAATGCACCAAACATAAATATACAGATCAGTGAATTATCACAAATGAACAGCTAAGTAACCAACATTCAGGAAAAGAAGCAATATTCAAAAATAATTTATCAGTGTCCTCCCCATCCCCCCACTTTATCCTTGCCTTCTACCAAGTGAGGTATAGGAAGGCTTGCCCACTTACTTATCCTTTCTCCCTTAGGGTAAAGAAATAACTTTTGGTTTTCTATCTCAAAATGAGACCTTTTATTTGGAGAAGTGTATTCTGTCAGCAGTGTCAGGGATATACAGCTGGGGGCATCCTTTCTCCACATTTTCCTGCATTCTGTTTGACCTGGGCGGTCCCTTAATCTGTTCAGTTTTTTTGTCAACAATGAAATTCAATCTCTGTCCTGTTTTTAGCCTTTTTTGAGGAGGGTTGTGATTTTTTTTTTTAATTAAAGATTTTTAACAGGCAACAACAACAAAAAACCAAAACACGAGGTCACTCTGGCGTCAAAATTTGCTTCCTTATTCTGAACTAGAATTTTAAAATACTTGATGATAAATATATTAGTTTATATTTTGATGCAATCAAAGTAGGTTTTTATGTTTGAAGTATAAATGTTTCTGAACCTTTTCTTAAATATTTAAAAATGGCAAATTTATACAATATTATCATATTTCGTTCTTTTTAAAGCTTTTTTAAATTGAGGCATAATTGACATACAATATCATGTTAGTTTTAGGTCTACAACATAATGATTTAATATTTGCACATATTGCAAAACGATAACCGTAATTAAGTTTAGTTAATGTCTGTCACCATACATAGCTACAGAATTTATTTTTCTTGGGATGATGACTTTTAAGATTCATGCTTAGCAACTTTCAAATATGCAACAAGTATTATTAACTGTAGTTGTCATGCCATACCTTATATCCCCTGACTTATTTATTTTATAACTGGAAGTTTGTACCTTTTGACTCCTTTTACCTATTTCATCCATCCCTCAGCCCCACCTTGACAACCAAACCACCAATCTGTTTCTGTTTTTGTGACCTTTTCTTTTTTAATTCCACATATAAATGATATATATGTTATTTGTCTTTCTCTGACTTATTTCATTTAGCATAATACCCTCAAGGTCCATTTATGTTGTTGTTCATGGCAAGATTTCATTCTTTTTATGGATGAGTAATATTACATTGTATAAATACATCGCATTTTCTTTATCCATTCATTTATTGGTGAATACTTAGGTTGTTTCCATATTTTGGCTTGTGTAAATAATGCTGCAGTGAACATGGAGGTGCATGTATGTTTTAAAGCTAATGCTTCCATTTTGTCTGGATAAATGTCCAGCAATTTCATTGCTGGATCATATGGTAGTTCTATTTTTTAATATTTTGAGGAACCCCCATACTGTTTTCCATGGTGGCTGCACCAATGTACATTCCCAACAACAGTGCACAATGGTTCCCTTTTTTCCTTATCTTTGCCAACACTTGTTATCTCTTGTATTTTTGATGATAGCTCTTCTAACATGTGTGAGGTGAAATCTCATTGGGGGTTTAATTTGCATTCCTCTGATTATTAGTGATGTTGAACACCTTCTCATGTACCTGTTGGACATTTGTATGTCTTCTTTGGAAAAATGTCTAATCAGATCCTCTGCCCATTTTTTCCATCAGGTTGTTTGTAGAAAAGTGGTTGCCAGGGGTTGAAGAGTGAGGAAAATGGGGAGAAGCTGGTAAAAGGGTACAAACTTTCAACTTTAAGATGAGTAAAGTCTGAGGACCTAATGTAAAACATGGCAACTGTATTTGATAACAATGTATTATATGATTGAAATTCGTTGAGAATAGAACTTAAATATTTTTATCAAAACAAACAAACAAACAAACAAACAAAACAAAACAAAATAATAAAGGAAGGAAGAAAGAAAGGAAGAAAATGAGCTAGGCTCTTGGAATAGAGGGATCCTGTATTCAAGTGTCCTGTTCTTAAGGCGATCACAGTATGGAGGGAGCAGCAATTAGCTTGACTGGTCAGGAGTGCTCATGGAGATCAAGTTAGCCTGGTGCCAAGTTCTTGTTGCATGTCGATGTTAACTTCTTAGTGAACATGAAATTCTGTAAACAAAGCAAGCATTCTGGGGTGGTCTTCAGATAGTCATTATAGCTTTTTGAGTGGGGGCTTTGGGGTAAATTTCCTAAAAGAAACATATTTTGCCCTAGTAACCAGAGACTTCTTTTCTCTGTTGAAGTGTAAGTGCACAATTCATACTTAAATATCTTTGTCCAGAGCATAAGGCATCCTTTGTTCTTGTATGATTCAAATTCAATAAGAAATGATTAATAAAAATTTGAATATGTTTTAGTAGTGTTTGGGCTCCTTTCTCTTTAAGAGGGAACAGAAAGAAGAGAGGCAGCTCCTCATATTCTGCTGTTAGGAAAAATTTTTTACTCTTAGATGCAATTATAATGAAATAAATGTATATTTCAAGGGCTTATTTTTTAACTTCACAAGATTTTTAGCATTGAGGCACGTCATCGCTTTATCAAGAATTATTATCCTGTAACAGTAGGTTATTGTAAAACATTTTATCCACATTTTGTCTTTCATTTCCTTATAATAGATATTTTTAAACCTATTTTTTTCAAATGTTAATTTTTGAGAGAGAACAGGGGAGGGGCAGAGAGAGAGAGGGAGGGTGAGAGGATCCAAAGAGGGCTCTATACTGATAGCAGAGCTCAATGCGGGGCTCAAACTCATGAACTGCGAAATCATGCCCTGAGCCCAAGTCAGATGCTCAACTGACTGACCCACCCAGGTGCCCCTATAATTGATATTAACAACAACAACAACAACAACAAAAATCAGCAAAATTAGGATCAAAGTTCCAGGGGCACCTGGCTGACTCAGTCGTTAGAGCATGTGACTCTTGATCTTGAGGTTGTAAGTACAAGCCCCATGTTGGGTGGAGAGATTACTTAAAAAAGAAAATAATAAAAAACAAACAAAACAACAATGCTCCAGTCTTTATAGCTATCTCTTTTTCTTAGTGGAATTCAATTCAGTGTTTCTTTTCACTCTCTTAATTCTCATAATTTATGTCACATTAGAAAGGAATGGTCATATCTACATTGTCTTATATATTAATATATATTAGCTTCAGCATTCTATTCTTCAGAATCACATTATAACCTGACACCTTTATAATCCTGTAATATTATAAAGACATAGTCTCATGTCAGCTATTAAATAAATTCTTCCATGGTCATAAGCATTAAGATATCCACGAATGTCTGATATACACTCTGGGTGCCTTGCAGAAAACATGTTTAAATGGCCCTAATAACTTAGAATCATTCAAAGGAAGCATATTTCTTAGTTTCCACCAGTTTATGGCATTTTCTCAGTATTATTTTTTTTTAAGACCTTGAGAGTTTTGAAGATTACTGGTTAGATATTTTGTAGAATGTTCCTCAGTTTGGGCACAGCTGATATTACACAAATATTTATTTATTTTGGAGATTGTGGGTCTTGGAGAATATGACATTGATGCATCCTACCAAAGGCACCTGATAACAATATGCACTATGACTAGTAGACTTAATCTTATTACTTGTTGGACATTGTATCTACCAGGTTTCTCCACTCTGAAGTCACTGTTTATCCCTTTATATATTCTTTTCCTATCTTTAAACTGAGTCATTAAATCCTGCCCACACTAAGAGTAGGAGAATTGAACTCAATTCTCTGGAGGGAGGAGTATCAAAAATTTTGTGTATGTGTTAAAAAGACCATAATAATTAATATGCATGGGGGGGGTACTTTGACACTATGCAACCATCCTGTTTTATCTTAAAATTTTGCCTTCAATAGAGAATCGTGTTTGCAGAAATTATTACTGTTGTTTTCTAACGGTGATTTTCTCTTTCTCACACTTTTATATGTATTCTTTGGAATTCTTCTGTAAGGAAGATTTATCCTGTACTGATAGAAAACTTTTATCATCTTCCCTTTAGGTTCTTTGGCTAGTCTGATAATTAGATTGACAGAAAACAAATTAACAGAAGAAAAAATTTAATTTTGTATATGTAGTATAAAAGTGTCAAAGACATGAGAGGCTCCCTGATAGATAGTCAGGACAATTGAGGCTTATATATTATCCTCAATTAGCTAAGGAGAAGGGGGTGGTCGGAATCTGGGGCTTCAAAGGGGAGGAAGAAAATTCACAGGAAAATAGAAATGCAAATGTATGGTAAACAAATGATTGTCATGCAAAGAAGTCTTCTTTTTTTTTTTAAATATTTATTTATTTATTTTTGGCAGACCGCAAGCAAGGGAGGGACAGAGAGAAAGGGGGACAGAGACTCTGAAGCAGGCTCTGTGCTAACAGCAGTGAGCATTATGTGGGGGTGGAAGTCACGAACCCTGAGGTCATGACCTCTGAGCCAAGGTCAGAAGTTCAATGGACTGAGCCACCCACGTGTCCTGCAGGTAAGTCTTTCTGATACAAAAAGTTATCTATGGCAATACCTCTTTCTCGTAGGCCTTCTGTGTAAATTCTTTTAGGTAGTTAAGGGAGAGGTTTTAAAACAAAACAAAAAACATAAGAACCCTTTCCTGAGTCCACTGGGTGCTAGTTACCTTTGGCTCCAAGCAATCTACACACCTTTTGGGATAATGTATTCTCCCCCATTTCTCTCTCATTTGTTTATTTAATTGTAGAGGTAGAAAACTTTTTCTGATAAGGGCCAGAAAGTAGATATTTTAGGCTTTAAAAGCTGGATTTTGTAGGAAAAATGAAAAAGTATCCAATTACTAACTTATTCTAGGACCATGTTCCAAACTTTATAACCTATTGTCATTCTGGTATCTGTTAGTCTACTCTTAATTATGTATATTTAAAGGAGTATTTAGTAATAAGGCATATCTTTGAAAAAACTGAGGCATTTAGATATTATCTTCCTGGTATGTTTTAATGAATGGAAGGTAAAATATACTCTTAGGTTAACTTGTTGGTATTTAAAGATTTGATAATTCTGTGATATTGTTTCTTTTTTTTAATTTTTTTTTTTTTAATGTTTATGTATTTTTGAGAGACAGAGACAGGATGCAAGTGGGTTAGGGGCAGAGAGAGAGAGAGACACAGAATCCGAAGCAGGCTCCAGGCTCTGAGCTGTCAGCACAGAGCCCGACGCTGGGCTCGAACTCACAAGCTGTGAGATCATGACCTGAGCCAAAGTCGGACACTCAACCGACTGAGCTACCCAGGCGCCCCATGTGATATTTTTTCTTACTGGAAACACAATCTCTTAAAACTTCAGCTAACTTCAGACGTTGTTTCTTATATTTTACAGATTATAAAACCAAGGCTTGAAGGGCTTAAGTATGAGGTCATACTTAAGTGTGAGGTCATATGTAGGGCTGGGACCAGACTCTGATACTTGTGAGTTGTTTCTTCCATTACCTTTTGTTGCCAAATACAAGAAGAAATGAATATGTCGTATAAAAAATGTAGGGTTAAACTATTCTTTAAAATGTTTTGCAACTAAAATGATTTAAAACTGACCATTATGTATAATATTGAAAAGAGAAAATCCTTGTCTATTTGGTCTTTATGACTGCTCACTGCTGTTATAGGTGGCGAGCAATAAATAAAATAAGTTCACAGAAATAAAACAAGTGCTCTGGCTACCATTTATTTTGGCAATTGTCAGGAAAGATGAATTAGCCAGCACAGATTCCCCAGAGGCGGCATGATGTGTAAGACTAATAAAACGATACCTGATGATTCCCTTGGAGAAGGAAAGAATAACCTCAAAGAAGAATCAGAATTAACAAGAAATGAGACCAATCTTTCACAGCGCCATGAAGGTTAGAAAGATAAAGCTATAGTACTCTAAAAGCCATGAAATTACTTCTAAAGGCAATAATCGATTTAGTGGGAAACATTAGAAAACTACAAGTCAAAAAACAACATCAACAAGAACGGTAAGCCCTGGAGGTCACAGCTATCGAGAAAGTGCCTGGTAAATCCTGTTTCCCTCCCCCTGCTCCTCAGCCAAGATTGATTCTATGCTCAATCCTGAGCCTGAAACAACTGTTTCCTGAGGAGAAACCTTTTTATTTACTATGATTTACTTTTTCTTTACTTGCTTCTTGCAGAAAAGGAGGGAAGAGAGGAGGGAGGAAGGGAAGGAGGGAAAGATGAAGAAAGAGTGGGAGGGAAAGAAGAAAGAAGAAATGCAGCAAAGGGGAAAAAAGAAAAGAAAAATAAGTCTACCACTGTCCATTTCCTTCTTTGCTTACTTTCTTTGCTAGATTGGTTGATCAAAAACCCTTCAATGGAATAGATTAATTGTGTATTCTTGCTTTTCACAAGAATATGATTGTGTAAATCATCACAGGTAATGATTTTCTTGATCATTTCAAGTCTTTTCTGAATAGTATGCATTGCTCTGTGTTCTGATAATCTGCATCAACTCTTCTTGCATTCAACTGCCAATTTGCAACTACGTGGCTGGAACTGGAACTGGAGGGTATTATGCTAAGTGAAATTAGTCAGTCAGAGAAAGACAAAAATCATATGACTTCACTCATGAGGACTTTAAGAGACAAAACAGATGAACATAAGGGAAGGGAAACAAAAATAATATAAAAACAGGAAGGGGGACAAAACAGAAGAGACTCATAAATATGGAGAACAAACTGAGGGTTGCTGGAGGGGTTGTGGGAGGGGGGATGGGCTAAATGGGTAAGGGGCATTAAGGAATCTATTCCTGAAATCACTGTTGCACTATATGCTAACTAATTTGGATGTAAATTAAAAAAAATAAAATAAAAAAACAAGTTAAAATAAATAAAATTTCAATTTATAATTGGTTATTTAGCTGACGCTTCACTGTGCCTATTCAGCCTGTTCTGCTGGCACTGGAGACTGAGATGGAAGACAGTCTCAGTGTTCAAGTGATATGCCCCGATTCGAGAGACCCCCGAAAACAATCCACCAGAGTCCAGAGTCAAAGCCAAGCAGCAAGGGTCGTTTATTGCAGGTTCGAACCGGGTCCTCCACGCACTCGTTGCCGGTGATGCTAAGAGGCCCCGAGCAAGGATCTTACAGCTTCTTTTATAGACAGGCACAAACAAGTTAGGGATTTTTTGCGGTTACAGAGCTGTTATTGGTCGACATTTAAATTTGAACACTCAGCAGAACTTGATTGGTTCCCGCCTTTAGGTCAGACCACAACCAGGCACGCCCTGG